>NC_057806.1:413300066-413598188 GCF_018294505.1 Triticum aestivum
CTGTTGGAAATATGCCCTAGAGGCAATAATAAAATGATTATTATTATATTTCCTTGTTCATGATAATTGTCTATTATTCATGCTATAATTGTGTTATCCGGAAATCATAATACATGTGTGAATACATAGACCATAACATGTCCCTAGTGAGCCTCTAGTTAACTAGCTCGTTGATCAACAGATAGTCATGGTTTCCTGACTATGGACATTGGATGTCATTGATAACGGGATCACATCATTAGGAGAATGGTGTGATGGACAAGACCCAATCCTAAGCATAGCACAAGATCATGTAGTTCGTTTGCTAGAGCTTTTCCAATGTCAAGTATCATTTCCTTAGACCATGAGATCGTGTAACTCCCGAATGCCGTAGGAGTGCTTTGGGTGTACCAAACGTCACAACGTAACTGGGTGACTATAAAGGTATACTACAGGTATCCCCGAAAGTATCTGTTGGGTTGACACGGATCGAGACTGGGATTTGTCACTCCGTATGACGGAGAGGTATCTCTGGGCCCACTCGGTAATGCATCATCACAATGAGCTCAATGTGACCAAGTGTTTGGTCACGGGATCATGCATTACGGTACAAGTAAAGTGACTTGCCGGTAGCGAGATTGAACGAGGTATTGGGATACCGACGATCGAATCTCGGGCAAGTAACATACCGATTGACAAAGGGAATTGAATACGGGATTGATTGAATCCTCGACATCGTGGTTCATCCGATGAGATCATCGTGGAACATGTGGGAGCCAACATGGGTATCCAGATCCCGTTGTTGGTTATTAACCGGAGAGTCGTCTCAGTCATGTTTGCATGTCTCCCGAACCCGTAGGGTCTACACACTTAAGGTTCGGTGACGCTAGGGTTGTAGAGATATTAGTATGCGGTAACCCGAAAGTTGTTCGGAGTCCCGGATGAGATCCCGGACGTCACGAGGAGTTCTGGAATGGTCCGGAGGTGAAGATTTATATATAGGAAATCCAGTTTCGGCCATTGGGAAAGTTTCGGGGGTAATCGGTATTGTACTGGGACCACCGGAAGGGTCCCGAGGGTCCACCGGGTGGGGCCACCTATCTCGGAGGGCCCCATGGGCTGAAGTGGGAGGGGAACCAGCCCCTGGTGGCTGGTGCGCCCCCCATGGGCCTCCCCCTGCGCCTAGGGTTGGAAACCCTAGGGGTGGGGGGCGCCCCACCTGACTTGGGGGGCAAGTTCCCCCCTTGGCCGCCGCCCCCTTGGAGATTGGATCTCCTAGGGCCGCCCCCCTAGGGGTCCTATATATAGTGGGGGGAGGGAGGGAAGCCGCACCCAAGTCCCTGGTGCCTCCCTCTCCCCTCGTAACACCTCTCCCTCTCGTTGGAGCTTGGCGAAGCCCTGCCGAGATCACCGCTGCTTTCACCACCACGCCGTCATGCTACTGGATCTCCATGAACCTCTCCTTCCCCTTGCTGGATCAAGAAGGAGGAGACGTCTTCCCCAACCGTACGTGTGTTGAACGCGGAGGTGCCGTCCGTTCGGCGCTCGGTCATCGGTGATTTGGATCACGACGAGTACGACTCCATCAACCCTGTTCTCTTGAACGCTTCCGCTCGCAATCTACAAGGGTATGTAGATGCACTCCCCTCTCCCTCGTTGCTAGATGACTCCATAGATTGATTTTGGTGATGCGTAGAAAATTTTAAAATTCTGCTACGTTCCCCAATAGTGGCATCATGAGCTAGGTCTATGCGTAGTTTCTATGCACGAGTAGAACACAAGTTGTTGTGGGCGTTGATTTTGTCAATTTACTTGCCGTTACTTGTCTTATCTTGATTCGGAGGCATCGTGGGATGAAGCGGCCCGGACCGACCTTACACGTACGCTTATGTGAGACTGGTTCCACCGACTGACATGCACTAGTTGCATAAGGTGGCTAGCGGGTGTCTGTCTCTCCCACTTTAGTCGGATCGGATTCGATGAAAAGGGTCCTTATGAAGGGTAAATAGAAATTGTCATATCACGTTGTGGTTTTGGCGTAGGTAAGAAACGTTCTTGCTAGAAACCTATAGTAGCCACGTAAAAAACTTGCAACAACAATTAGAGGATGTCTAACTTGTTTTTGCAGCATGTGCCATGTGATGTGATATGGCCAAAAGGATGTGATGAATGATATATGTGATGTATGAGATTGATCATGTTCTTGTAATAGGAATCACGACTTGCATGTCGATGAGTATGACAACCGGCAAGAGCCATAGGAGTTGTCTTAATTTATTTATGACCTGCGTGTCGACATAAATGTCATGTAATTACTTTATCGCTAACCGTTAGCCGTAGTAGTAGAAGTAATAGTTGACGAGACAACTTCATGAAGACACGATGATGGAGATCATGATGATGGAGATCATGATGATGGAGATCATGATGATGGAGATCATGATGATGGAGATCATGGTGTCATGCCGGTGACGACGATGATCATGGCGCCCCGAAGATGGAGATCAAAAGGAGCAAAATGATATTGGCCATATCATGTCACTATTTGATTGCATGTGATGTTTATCATGTTTTACATCTTATTTTCTTAGAATGACGTTAGCTTAAATAATATGATCCCGCACAATAATTTCAAGAAAGTGTTCCCCCTAACTGTGCACCGTTGCGAAGGTTCGTCGTTTCGAAGCACCACGTGATGATCGGGTGTGATAGATTCTAATGTTCGAATACAACGGGTGTAAGCCAGATTTACACACGCAATACACTTAGCTTGACTTGACGAGCCTAGCATGTACAGACATGGCCTCGGAACACGGAAGACCGAAAGGTCGAACATGAGTCATATAGAAGATACGATCAACATGAAGATGTTCACCGATGATGACTAGTCCGTCTCACATGATGATCGGACACGGCCTAGTTGACTCGGATCATGTATCACTTAGATGAGTAGAGGGATGTCTTTCTGAGTGGGAGTTCATTAAATAATTTGATTAGATGAACTTAATTATCATGAACTTAGTCTAAAAACCTTTGCAAAATGTCTTGTAGATCAAATGGCCAACGCTCATGTCAACCTCAACTTCAACGCATTCCTAGAGAAAACCAAGCTGAAAGATGATGGCAGCAATGATACGGACTGGGTCCGGAACCTGAGGATCATCCTCATAGATGCCAGGAAAGCATATGTCCTAGAAGCACCACTAGGTGAAGCACCCATCCCAGAGAACCAAGACGTTATGAACGCTTGGCAGTCACGTGCTGATGGTTACTCCCTCGTTCAGTGTGGCATGCTTTACAGCTTAGAACCGGGGCTCCAAAAGCGTTTTGAACAACACGGAGCATATGATATGTTCGAAGAGCTGAAAATGGTTTTCCAAGCTCATGCCTGGGTCGAGAGATATGTAGTCTCCGACAAGTTCTACAGTTGTAAGATGGAGGAAAATAGTTCTGTCAGTGAGCACATACTCAAAATGTCTAGGTTGCACAACCGCTTGTCCCAGCTGGACATTAACCTCCCGGACGAGGCGGTCATTGACAGAATCCTTCAGTCGCTCCCACCTAGCTACAAGAGCTTTGTGATGAACTACAATATGCAGGGGATGGTGAAAAATATTCCTGAAGTATTTTCAATGCTGAAATCAGCAGAGGTGGAAATCAAAAAGGAACATCAAGTGTTGATGGTCAATAAAACCACTAGTTTCAAGAAAGGCAAGGGTAAGAAGAACTTCAAGAAGGACGGCAAGGGAGTTGCCGCGGCCGGTAAATCAGTTGCCGGGAAGAAGCCAAAGAATGGACCCAAACCTGAGACTGAGTGCTTTTATTGCAAGGGAAAGGGACATTGGAATCGGAACTGCCCCAAATACTTAGCGGACAAGAAGGCCGGAAACACTAAAGGTATATGTGATACATGTAATTGATGTGTACCTTACCAGTACTCGTAGTAGCTCCTGGGTATTTGATACCGGTGCGGTTGCTCATATTTGTAACTCAAAACTAGAGCTGCGGAATAAGCGGAGACTGGCGAAGGACGAGTTGACGATGCGCGTCGGGAATGGTTCTAAGGTCGATGTGATCGCCGTCGGCACGCTACCTCTACATTTACCTACGGGATTAGTTTTAAACCTCAATAATTGTTATTTAGTGCCAGCTTTGAGCATGAACATTGTATCTGGATATCGTTTAATACGAGATGGCTACTCATTTAAATCCGAGAATAATGGTTGTTTTATTTATATGAGAGATATGTTTTATGGTCATGCCCCGCTAGTCAATGGATACCAAAAGATGTAAGATTGATAATGATAGTCCCACATATCTGTGGCACTGCCGCCTTGGTCACATCGGTGTCAAACACATGAAGAAGCTCCATACAGATGGACTTTTGGAGTCTCTTGATTTCGAATCATTTGACACGTGCGAACCATGCCTCATGGGTAAAATGACCAAGACTCCGTTATCCGGAACAATGGAGCGAGCAACCAACTTATTAGAAATTATACATACTGATGTGTGCGGTCCAATGAGCGTTGAGGCTCGCGGTGGCTATCGTTCTGTTCTCACTCTCACTGATGACTTAAGTAGATATGGGTATGTCGAAACACAAGTCTGAGACCTTTGAAAAGTTCAAGGAATTTCAGAATGAGGTAGAGAATCAACGTGACCGAAAGATAAAATTCTTACGATCAGATCGTGGGGGAGAATATTTAAGTCACGAATTTGGTACGCACTTAAGGAAATGTGGAATCGTTTCACAACTCATGCCGCCTGGAACACATCAGCGTAACGGTGTGTCCGAACGTCGTAATCGCACTCTATTGGATATGGTGCGACCTATGATGTCACTCACTGATTTACCGCTATCATTTTGGGGATACGCTCTAGAGACAGCTACATTCACTTTAAATAGGGCACCATCTAAATCCGTTGAGACGACACCGTATGAATTATGGTTTGGGAAGAAACCTAAGCTGTCATTTCTAAAAGTTTGGGGATGCGATGCTTATGTCAAGAAACTTCAACCTGAAAAGCTCGAACCCAAGTCGGAAAAATGCATCTTCATAGGATACCCTAAGGAAACCATTGGGTATACCTTCTACCCAGATCCGAAGGCAAGATCTTTGTTGCCAAGAACGGGTCCTTTCTGGAGAAAGAGTTTCTCTCGAGAGAAGTAAGTGGGAGGAAAGTAGAACTCGATGAAGTACTGCCTCTTGAACCGGAAAGTAGCGCAGCTCAGGAAGATGTTCCTGTGGTGCCTACACTGACTAGAGAGGAAGTTAATGATGATGATCAAGGTACTTCAGATCAAGTTGCTACTGAACTTCGAAGGTCCACAAGGACACGTTCCACACCAGAATGGTACGGCAACCCTGTCCTGGAAATCATGTTGTTAGACAACGGTGAACCTTCAAACTATGAAGAAGCAATGGCGGGCCCAGATTCCAACAAATGGCTTGACGCCATGCAATCCGAGATAGGATCCATGTATAAAAACAAAGTATGGACTTTGACAGACTTTCCCGATGATTGGCGAGCGATAGAGAATAAATGGATCTTTAAGAAGAAGACGGACGCGGATGGTAATGTTACCATCTATAAGGCTCGACTTGTTGCTAAGGGTTATCGACAAGTTCAAGGGTTGACTACGATGAGACCTTCTCACCCGTAGCGAAGCTGAAGTCCATCTGAATCATGTTAGCAATTGCCGCATACTATGATTATGAGATATGGCAAATGGACGTCAAAACGGCATTCCTTAACGGCTTTCTTAAGTAAGAATTGTATATGATGCAGCCGGAAGGTTTTGTCGATCCTAAGAATGCTAACAAGGTATGCAAGCTCCAGCGCTCCATCTATGGGCTGGTGCAAGCATCTCAGAGTTGGAACATTCGCTTTAATGAAATGATCAAAGCGTTTGGGTTTATGCAGACTTATGGAGAAGCCTGCGTTTACAAGAAAGTGAGTGGGAGCTCTGTAGCATCTCTCATATTATATGTGGATGACATACTTTTGATGGGAAATGATATAGAACTTTTGGACAGTATTAAGGCCTACTTGAATAAGTGTTTTTCAATGAAGGACCTTGGAGAAGCTGCTTACATATCAGGCATCAAGATCTATAGAGATAGATCGAGATGCCTCATAGGTCTTTCACAAAGCACATACCTTGATAAGATATTGAAGAAGTTCAATATGGATCAGTCCAAGAAGGGGTTCTTGCCTGTGTTGCAAGGTGTGAAATTGAGCTCAACTCAATGTCCGACCACGACAGAAGATAGAGAAAAGATGAGTGTCGTCCCCTATGCCTCAGCCATAGGGTCTATCATGTATGCCATGTTGTGCACCAGACCTGATGTAAACCTTGTCGTAAGTTTGGTAGGAAGGTACCAAAGTAATCCCGGCATGGAACACTGGACAGCGGTCAAGAACATCCTGAAGTACCTGAAAAGGACTAAGGATATGTTTCTCGTATATGGAGGTGATGAGGAGCTCGTCGTAAAGGGTTACGTCGACGCTAGCTTCGACACAGATCTGGATGGCTCTAAGTCACAAACCGGATATGTGTATATTTTGAATGGTGGGGCAGTAAGCTGGTGCAGTTGCAAGCAAAGCGTCGTGGTGGGATCTACATGTGAAGCGGAGTACATGGCAGCCTCGGAGGCAGCGCATGAAGCAATCTGGATGAAGGAGTTCATCACCGACCTAGGAGTCATACCCAATGCGTCGGGGCCGATCACTCTCTTCTGTGACAACACTGGAGCTATTGCCCTTGCCAAGGAGCCCAGGTTTCACAAGAAGACCAGGCACATCAAGCGTCGCTTCAACTCCATTCGTGAAAATGTTCAAGATGGAGACATAGATATTTGCAAAGTACATACGGATCTGAATGTCGCAGATCCGTTGACTAAACCTCTTCTGCGAGCAAAACATGATCAACACCAGAACTCTATGGGTGTTCGATTCATCACAATGTAACTAGATTATTGACTCTAGTGCAAGTGGGAGACTGTTGGAAATATGCCCTAGAGGCAATAATAAAATGATTATTATTATATTTCCTTGTTCATGATAATTGTCTATTATTCATGCTATAATTGTGTTATCCAAAAATCATAATACATGTGTGAATACATAGACCATAACATGTCCCTAGTGAGCCTCTAGTTAACTAGCTCGTTGATCAACAGATAGTCATGGTTTCCTGACTATGGACATTGGATGTCATTGATAACGGGATCACATCATTAGGAGAATGATGTGATGGACAAGACCCAATCCTAAGCATAGCACAAGATCGTGTAGTTTGTTTGCTAGAGCTTTTCCAATGTCAAGTATCATTTCCTTAGACCATGAGATTGTGTAACTCCCGGATGCCGTAGGAGTGCTTTGGGTGTACCAAACGTCACAATGTAACTGGTTGACTATAAAGGTATACTACAGGTATCCCCGAAAGTATCTGTTGGGTTGACACGGATCGAGACTGGGATTTGTCACTCCGTATGACGGAGAGGTATCTCTGGGCCCACTCGGTAATGCATCATCACAATGAGCTCAATGTGACCAAGTGTTTGGTCACGGGATCATGCATTATGGTACGAGTAAAGTGACTTGCCGGTAACGAGATTAAACGAGGTATTGGGATACCGACGATCGAATCTCGGGCAAGTAACGTACCGATTGACAAAGGGAATTGAATACAGGATTGATTGAATCCTCGACATCGTGGTTCATCCGATGAGATCATCGTGGAACATGTGGGATCCAACATGGGTATCCAGATCCCGCTGTTGGTTATTGACCGGAGAGTCATCTCGGTCATGTCTGCATGTCTCCCGAACCCGTAGGGTCTACACACTTAAGGTTCGGTGACGCTAGGGTTGTAGAGATATTAGTATGCGGTAACCCGAAAGTTGTTCGGAGTCCCGGATGAGATCCCGGATATCACGAGGAGTTCCGGAATGGTCCGGAGGTGAAGATTTGTATATAGGAAGTCCAGTTTCGGCCATCGGGAAAGTTTCGGGGGTAAACGGTATTGTACCGGGACCACCGGAAGGGTCACGGGGGTCCACCGGGTGGGGACACCTATCCCGGAGGGCCCCATGGGCTAAAGTGGGAGGGGAACCAGCCCCTGGTGGGCTGGTGCACCCCCCATGGGCCTCCCCCTGCGCCTAGGGTTGGAAACCCTAGGGGTGGGGGGGCGCATCACCAAGATCACCAAGGGCCCCCTCTCCCTCGTCAGGGCCCCCTCTCCCTCGTCAGGGCCCCCTCTCCCTCTATGGAGTCATCTAGCAATGAGGGAGAGGGGGCCCTGACGAGGGCGTCCATGTTGTCCTCCACCCATTGCGCCAGGTCGCCTTGGACGCCTATAGGCACGGGTACGATGGTAGCGTCGAAGTCGAAGTGGGGGTCCCTGCCCTGCAGATAGCTGAAGACACGGGAGAAGGCACGCCCGAGCAAGGCTCAGCTCCTCCCTTTGACAAGCCAACAGGACCTCTCGGAGCGGTTCTCCAGAAGCGTCACCACGTCGATGAAAAACTGGAGGTTGCCGGCGTAGCTGGCCTCATGCGGCTCCTTAGCGGCAGCCTCGCAAATGTTGCCCAAAGCTGTGTTAGCCCTTTCCCTGAGCGTTCGAAGCATGGGGGCATGCTCGTGTTCCATAACCCGCCTCTGACGGATCTTGTCCTCATTCCGCTGCGCGATGGCCTCGGCGTCATCAACCCTCTGTTGGAGAAGAAGCAGCTCGGCCCGGGAAGAGGCCAGCTCCGCCTGCGTTGTGCCAAGGGCGGCTGCGGATGAGTCCGCATGCCGTGTCACTTCAGCCAGTTTGGCCCTGAGGGCCGCAGTCCTACCCTCAGCCTCGGCCCTGATCAGCCCCAACCTCGCTTCATATTCGCGCTCGAAGGCCGAGCGAGCTTCCGCCACGCGGCGGTCGACCTCTTCCTGGGCCCGGATTTCGTGCGCAGCAACGTCATCCTCCGCCTGAGCCACCAGGCACTCCCTCATCTCCAACGGCTCAAGGTCAAGGTTGCGCTCGGCAGCCTCCACCATCAGCACCTCGTCGCGCTTCAGCAGCTCCGCCCGGTCGACGGAGGCCCCCTTCAGCGACTCAAGGGCTGCCTGGCGCAGTTCCACTTGCTGCTCCAGGGAGTTGCTCCAGGCTTGGAGCTCCAATGCACGCTCCTCCGCATCTCTGCACCGATGGTCTGCCTCCCGAGCCTCCTCGACGGCCTGGGAGTAGGCCTCCCACGAAGCCACCAGCAATGCTTCAGCCTTCGCATTGTCAAGATCACGTTGGTGACGCGCGAGGGCGACGACTACCTTCAGTTTGCGCCTCTCCTCAGCAAGGCGCATACCTTCGGCCTCGAGGCGCGCATCCTTGCCAGCAAGCTCTGCCCCGATCCGGCTCACCGCATCCGCCGCCCCCTGAAGGAACTCTTGGTGAAGGGCGCGACGCTCCCGAGCACACCTGAGCACGTCTTCCGCATCATCCTCTTCCACCGGAGTATGCGGAGGGCCCCGAGGCGGCATGCCCCCTCCCAGTGCGGGGCTGGGGGCTGGCGCCCTAGCCATCGCCGAATGGACCCCTCTGGGAATCCAGCCTGGCGTCGGTCCACCCACGGAGGAGGAGCTGAAGGCAGACTTCAACCATTCACTCTCTAGGATCAGAGGAGGAACGCGAGGCAAGCCGGATGTGCCCAAGGAGGACTCATGAAGAAAGGACAGCAGGCGCGTAGGCTCAAGGTGCCCGGTGGAACGGACCACTCCACCGACCAGTCCAGCGGCGGGGGTGCCGCTCGAGCTCGGTGCACCCAGATCCAGCAGAGAAGGCGAAGGTTTGGGGGCTGGCTCCCGGGCCGACTCGGCGAATTTGGCAGGACGGGGCCTGAAAGGCCACAATCAGCCGCAGGGATAGTAAAGTAAGTGAGCAGAGAAAGAAGAGGACTTACTCGTCCATGGTGAAGTACTTCCTGCGCTTCAACAAGCGGCAAGGGCGGTCGTCGCCACCCAAGGCCTCCTTCCTCTTGCGGAGGGCCTCCAAATCTACACGGAACCGACCTAAGCGCCCGACGTAGGGGTCGGTCTGGGGCGCGGAAGAAGCGTCAAGATTATCAACACCGAAGGAGCCGGCCTGGGGGATGCCATCAGGCGTCGCCAATGGCGTCGCCTCGCGAGGAACGGCCGGGGCCTCGGGAGCCCTGGCCTCAAGAGCCAAGGGCCGCAACTCCGCGCCTGCCTCCGCTCCAGGGCGGGCCTCGGGAGGCGCCGCCTTCAGGGCTTCTCGCGGCATCAGCACCTCGACATCAGTCGCCTCAGCTCCTGTCGGTTCTCGTCTCCCCGCTCTATCGCCTGAGGAAGGACCACTATGGACGACAGGGGGAGCAACCACGGCGGCTGGTTCTCACGGGGCCCCGTGAAGCCAGCCGGGCGCAGCCCCCACTCGTCGAAGTTGGGCATCTGCCTCACAAAATCGGCCCTGCCAGAGCAAAGATACAAAAGGGCACCATCACGCTGAAGGCTGCTTGGGGAAGGGTCGCCAGTCAAGACCCTGAGCACAGTCCGCAGCACTTCAGGCGCCAAGTCCTCCTCCTGAAGTCGCATGCGGTCTCTGTGCCCCGCAAATTCCCACATCCGGCGAGAGTGGCACTTGAGAGAAGCAATGCGGCATTGGAGGAACTCCTTCACCACCTTGGGTGCTGTCACATTGAGCGCCCTCAAACTCTGGAAGCGGCGTCAGACGAAGGCGAGCCGGGGGCTCGCGAGCATCTCATGGTCCCAGCCCGAGTGGGGAACAACAGGCGAGGTCGGGTGCAATAGCAGAGGGTTGGGCACTCCGACGTCCACATACAGCCACCGCTCTCTGAACTTGGCCTCAGGAGGAGGAAGGCCGAAGTCGATCCCTGAAGCAGCCGTCTCTGGCACGGCGAAGAAGCCCACGCACCCTGAGCACTGAGTGGGGTCGCTCAAGCGCAAAGAAAAGAAGTGGCGCAGCAGGGCAACGGAAGGAGGAATGCCTACCATTGCCTCGCAAACAAAAGCAAAGATAGCCAGAAGGGTAATGGACTCAGGCCCGAGGTGCATCATGCGGATCTGATAATGGGAGAGCACCGCATTGAAGAAAGTGGAAAAGGAGGGAACCAGACCCGCCCACAGGGCATCGGCGAAGAATCGGACCTCCGTGACGATCCTATCAAGGGAGGCACAGGACGCAGGCCAGACTATGGTCCTGCCGCACTCGTTGAAGATAGTGGCAAGGGCAGAGCGGACCTTGTTCAAGGCTTCTGGATTGAGTATGATCGACTGATCAACGGTGGGGGCCGCCACCGAAGGTGAGCGGGGCGAAGGCGCGGGCTTCTTCCCCTTTCCTTTCTTCGTTGGCGCCATGGCGATGGAAAGAGGGAAGAGCTCGAGCCGGATTGGCGGTGGAAGTTGGAGCTCGAAGAAGAAGGAAAGGTAGGAGGCGAGCGAGCAGCGGAAAGGGGAACAACTATGTGCAACTACGAGTCCGCTTAGCCGGGCGCGTAACAAGGCGTCGTGGGGAAGCGCAGACGCCCGCGTCCAATCAATCGCCACGCGGCGCCCGAGGCCGCAGGCTATTGGGGCCCGCGGCGCTTCGCGCTTGGCCCTTCGCTTCTCTGCTAAGCCAAGCCCGGGCGCGCCTTGGGCCCCGGGGGCTACTGTCGGCGTTCTGAGAACGGGGGTCCCCAGACTTGCCTGCCTGCGGCCTGTGGCGTGGCTCTAGTGGGGGCCCAGTGCAGCCCAGCTTCATTAGCTCAAGCTCAACACCCTCGCAAGGGACCAAGCATTGCGGGGCGGACGACAGGAGGCTTCCTCAGGAGTAGCCTCATCAGGCAGGCTCGCGAGGAGGCGGAGAGATCAAGGCAGGGGTGCCTCGCGAGGAGCCCGTAACGCAAGCCATGACGATCGAGATTAGGCGGGCGCCTGGCGGGCGCCGGCCTGCGCAGTGTCCTTGTTTCCCCTTCGGTGCAAAGGGAGGAAGCACAGGCCAGGGCATCGGGCAAAGGTTACCATTCCGGTGCAACGAGACCAAGACCAGTAGAGCGGCAGGACGGAGGTCACCGTGGAGCCCAAGACAACGTCATCACCAGTGCTTTTGGCAGCCGAAGACCACCTTTGGTCAGGATAACTTGTACTGGATGTTCCCCTTCAAAATGGCCAATTATTGGCGCCCTTCCCGCTCATTATTTGGGAAGAGGACCAGGGCCTCTATAAATAGGACTAGCCCTCGAAGGGGAAAAAAGGGGGAGGAAAAGAAGATAAAAGGGAAAATAGGAAAGAGAAGAGAGAGATTAGAGAAAGAGAGAGAGATCCGGACCAAGTAGAACACACCGCACCAGCTCTAGAACGCCTCTCGCGAGGCCGTTCTTCCCCTGTATTGTTCATCATTGGCCCCTGAGGCAATCCACTACACCACACACTGGAGTAGGGTATTACACCACATTGATGGCCCGAACCAGTATAAACCTCGTGTCCTTTGTGTGTTCTTCATTTCGGCCTAGATTTCTTGCGAGCCATAGAAGCGCGAGTCGGTAGGGGAAAGATCTCCGTGCGCACCCCAGAGTTCGAACCTTAAGGGTCTGCCGGAACCCGAAATCCGACACACACGTGCAGGAAAAGGCGGCAGCTCGCGCGCTATTTTTGGCGCACCGCTTCCGGTGCGCCTTTAAATTGCGGCGCTCGCCACGCGCCTATTCCACACTCTCTCTTCCTCTTCCGCTGCCATGCGCGCCTCCCACGCTTCCTCGTTGCTTCCTCGCCGCTCCAGCTCCCCGCCACCGACGCGCCACCATGCCGCCGCGCCGCCAAGGAGTGTCGGGCTACCGCGGCGTCCGCCAGCGCCTCAACGGCTCGTACTACGCTGAGATCCGGTCCGACGACTTCCGGCTCGGCCTCGGCACCTTCCGGACTGCTAGCGAGGCTGCCCGCGCATACGGCGCGGCGGCGTGATGCCTAGGCAGGCCGCCCGCGCAGATGAACTTCCAGGACGTCCACACGCGACAGCAGGCGCAGGACGTCGCCCCTCCGCCTCGTCTTATCATGGACCAGGACCGTGCGGAGCATGCTCGGCTGCAGCGCCGCCTCCTCACCACCGAGCAGGACGAGCGGGCCATGGCGGAGTGGCGCCGTCCTCCGACGAGCAAGCCTACTGGGCGAAGCAGACGGCAAAGCACCGCGAGGAACGGTTGGACATGCATCGGCGGAAGGCCCCGGCGTTATCGCAATGCGATATCGTTCAAAATGGTGGCCAGTCGATCTTTACGGATAATGATCCTCGTTGGGACGATATGTGGCTCGATACCTCGGACCAGACCTGCGAGGATGACGATGATGACGACTGGGAGTAGGTTGTAGTTTTTATCTAGTTGCACTATCTAGTAGTTTTTTTATGTCGTTGCACCGTAGTTATCTATCTATGCGTTGGAACTATGTAAAATATCTATGTATCGTTTATCTATCAATGAAAAATATTTATTGAAAAAGGCACAAGGATTTTTTTATGTGCGTGCGATAGCGCGCGACTGCTGGAGCGGCGCGCGCTGCATTTTGGTGCGGCTGTTGGAGCCAGCGCTACCGGCCACGCAAAATCAGGCGAAGGTCGCATGACAAATTAGCTTTTAGCGCGCGACGCGTAGCGCGGCTATTGGAGATGCTCTAATAACTGGGCACGTGTTGACCTCCACGACCGTATAATCAGATGTTGAATAATGATCATGCGACGCGTGGCAATCCTACCCATACACTTGTTTGCAACACCGCCTTGTCGCAAGACACACAAGTGCAACAAGGCTTTGTTGCAGACTGGGGAATCGATCGGGTCTTTGTTCTCACGTCTCCTCTCGATGCCATCTCACCTCCACATCCGATAAGACGCCGCTAGCCCTCGCACGTGCATGCGTGCCGACCGATGCATCACGCCTGCGAGCAAGTGCTTTGTCACCGTGCCTCCTCCACCTATCACATCGTCGCCAGCCCACTCACGCTCGCCCCTCACCCCCCTTCCGTGCAGCCTCAAGCAAGTCGGCGCCTCTCGTCGCCTGTTGCCCCATGTGTCGTTGCCGGTTTATACACCACCACGCTGATGGGCACCTCGAGCTCCTTTCCTCGGGAAACGGCCGTTGTTGATGTTCTGGACCATGGGTACTTACCATGTCATTTCCCAGCCAGGTGGGCCGGGCCGAGGACCCCCTTTTCAGTTCCTTCCTGGGCCGTTTCGAGCAGTCCATAACGCATACAAGAAATATTTTACAAGACTTGTCATACAAAATAAAGACTCCTCTCAACCGACGTAGCCGATTAGAACTCATGTTATCCTCGGCCTCCGGTACATTATATAAACCAAGGCTAGGCTAGTCGATAGATCATTAACAATCTCCCGGTAGGCCCCTATACTCTATACTATACCCCAATACAGTAAATACAAGCAGGACATAGGATATTATCTCTTGGAGAGAGCTTGGGCCTGGGTAAAATTATATGTCCTTGTTACCATCGTTACAAGACGCCTGGCTTAGAATCCCTACCTTGAGATCAGCCAGATTTGGCTCCGTCAGCCGTGGGCACCACCATGGCGCTGTCACGGATAGCCCGAGCTAGACACGACTGCTACTAACCTCCTCCACGCTGCCCTCGACCATCACCAGTTTCCTCCGCCGCTGCGTGTGACGCCCCCGATTCAATCATACACTAATCATATACGCAAATGTGTACGATCAAGATCAGGGACTCACGGGAAGATATCACAACATAACTCTAGACACAAATTAAAATAATACAAGTATTATATTACAAGCCAGCGGCCTCGAGGGCTCGAATACATAAGCTCAAATACACAAGAGTCAGCGGAAGCAACAATATCTACGTGCAGACATAAGTTAGACAAGTCTGCCTTAAGAAGGCTAGCACAAAAGCAACAACAATTGAAAAGGCAAGGCCTCCTGCCTGGGAGCCTCCTAACTACTCCTGGTCGTCGGCGGCCTCCACGTAGTAGTAAGCACCCTCGTGTTAGTAGTGGTAGTCGTCGGCGGGGGCAGCAGTCTCAGGGGCTCCGTCATCTGGTCGCATCAAACGGATATCGAGGAAAAAGAAAGCAAAGCAAACGTGAGTACTCATCCGAAGTACTCAGCAAACAAGGATCTACACTACATATGCAACATTATCAAAGAAAGGTTGTATATGTGGACTGGGCTACAGAAATGCCAGAATAGAGGGGAGGGCCTAGTCCTATTGAAGACTAGCATCTTCAGCATCTTCAAGCATCTTGCGGCATTTAGAAGAGTACAGATCAACATAACGTAAAGTAGTAGTGGTGTTATCAACCTCGCCCAGAGAGATCCTTCCTCGACCCCCTGCGACAAAGCAATCCCGGATCCATCATATACATTACATGCCTCAGCATCCAGTATCCAGTTCTAGTTGTATCAATCGGGATACAACTCCGAGTGTCCGTTACCGTGGACCCGGCTATTCGAATAGATAGAGTACTTCCCTGCAAGGGTGCACCAACTTACCCAACACGCTCGATCAACTCTGGCCGGACACACCATCAGGTCATGACCGGCCTCGGCCGATCAACACACCGCGGCCCTACCTAGGCTTGATAGAGAGGTCAGCACGCCGGTCTAAATCCTAAGCGCGCAGGGGTCTTGGGCCCATCGCCCTTTGCACTCCTGCATGTTGCGTACGCGATCGGTGAGCAGACCTACCTACCTCCTTTAACAAGGCAGGTGCTTACGCAGTCCAACCCAACGCGCGCCGCTCAGTCGCTGACGTCCGGAAAGCTTCGGGTGATGCATACAACACAGAGTGCCCATACTTATTCCGGCGTGGTGGTTAGTGCGAAAAAGGAGAGAGGCCTACTCGGATCAAATATTCAAACCGTTAGTGTCTTGGGAACACAAGGTAACGAGTAGAGACTCACGATCGATGTGACCCCGTCGCCCCGTCTCGAGGACTCGTGGCAAGGGCTAAGAATGCCCGACCACACCTCGTAATTATCTCGCGGGCACCTTCCAGATCAACCCGACTCCACATCACTCGCAATTAAGCTCGTGCGGGTACCCCTCGAGGCCGACCCGTCTTTAGCAACATGGTTCAGTGTAAATTCATAGTAACCATAGTAACCGTGTGTCTAACACCAAGGGGAACCCTGAGGAATCACCCTCGATGGAAGTCCACCTGATGTTATCGTCAAGGTGAACGAAGGAGAATCACCCTCAAGGTCCACTCTTGAGGAGTTGCACGACAGTGTCGTTATCGGGAGTGGATAAGGAGGAATCACCCTCGATGACCATAACCGATGAACTGACCTACAAGGTTAACATCAGAAGTGCTGATGAGGTATCACCCTCGGCACTCGATAGTGACCCAGTGTCGAGCAACTAAGGCGAAAGTGATGTGCGGTGTGGGGGCCTGGTCTTCGATCTCGTTGATCGGGTCTTCTGATAATCCAGCGGGGCAGTCGAGACAAAGTGAGGGTCTCTACCCAACCTATACTAAACAGTTTAGGATAAGCAGGTAGGTAACAACAGCAGGTTCCAATAAACAGGCTATGCAGCAGAAATAGGATAACAGTAGTAGCAGCAGATTCTAATGCAAGCATAAGAGAGAAGGGAATGGGCGATATCGGAATGCTCAAAGGAGTTTTTCTTGCCTGAAGCTATGCAGACAGATACGAACCCTCGATGGTGAAGTAGCCGATCACCGGATCAACAGCGGTCTCGGGGTCTACCGGAAAAGAAGTAGCGGAAGGGGAACGCAATAAATAACATAGCAAACAATTGCATCACAAAGCATGTCATGGCAAAACCTTGTGCTAGGAGCGACCTAACGCAGTGCTACACGTTGAAGATGAAGCGGGAAATTAACTGGTACGTTTTTCCGGTTTCGGATATGTGTCAGACAGATGAATCGGAGCGGAAGGTTCCATGATTGCAGTGCTAGAGGCATCTGACAGGTATGTGGATAGCGTATTCGGGTTCGTCTCATTTTTCTAAGCAACTTTCATGTATAACGTATTTTCATCCGAGCAAAGCTTTAAACATTTTCTAGAATATATTAATTCAAATTATAAACAGTAAAAAGTTTTGTCACATAGTACTACTTTAGCCAGTGTATTACAGATGGGGCCAGTGGGTTTAGTCAACAGTTAACCAATCAAGATTGACTGGTCAATAGGGTCAAAGTGGGGCCCATTTGTCATTGACTTTAGTTTAATAAAATGGTAATTGACAAGGATGATCCCACATGTCATTTACTTAGGCTAAATTAGCACTAAATAAATACTCCCTCCGTTTCAGAATAATTGACTCAACTTTATACTAACTTTAGTACAAAATTAGTATAAAATTAAATCATCTATTTTAAAAACAAAGGGAGTACTAATTAATCCTAAATCTAAATCTAAACAAGGGCCGGCCTTAACACAGCAAGCCATCAGGCTGGCTCTCTCACACACACGCGCCTAGTACACACACAGAGCACACACGGCCACGGCAAACAACAGCAGCCGGCGGTAGTGGCGCAGCGCAGCAGCTAAGAGCATCTCCAGTGGCGCCTTTAACATGTCTTTTTCAGACGATTTTTCCGTGTGAGCGCTTAAAAATCGGTCCAGTCATGTCTTCAGGAGTTCGTTTTTCGTCGGTTTGGCACGAAACTGGCGTCAGTGGACCCAGACCGAACCTGGCGCGCTGGGGGGACGCCCGGGGGCGTCGGAGTGAGCGTTTTTGGCGTGAAACAGGATGGACTCGCCGAGTCAGCGAGACGCCGCTTCGTCGCCCTCATCACCTCGTTTCCCGCGGGAATCAATGCGAAGACTGCCGCGCTGCCCCGCCGGTCAGCCTCCATTGATGCCTCACGGGCGGCGCAGTGAACGCGCCGTGACGCGCGTCCCGCCCTTTCCCGCCACGCGTCACCCGGCATGCAGCCCATCGCCGCCCAACTGCGGCTATAAAAGGCGACCTCCCCGCTGGTGGACACCACAGTTCTCATTCCCCCCTCTCCGGCGTGGAAAGCACCTATCTTCCCCTCTTCCCGTCGATGAAAAGATGGTCGAGAGGTTCCCAGGCGACAGCGCGGCAGCGAACGGCTTTGGCCGCCGCCACCTCCAAGAACCGGAGGCCCGGCTGCTCTACAAGGCCGAGTACCCGGCGCCCCCGGACATGCGGGTGCCGGGGGCATGGAGGTTGAGCGCTGGCGGCGTCCCGGTGCCACCGATGCCCGAAGGGGCGGCGCGGCGGGCCGAGATCGCCCGCATCCGCTCGTCCATGACAGAGGAGCAGCGGAACGAGCTGCGCTACGCCACCAACATCCACTACCTCTGGACCTTGTACTTCCAACGCCGCCGCGAGGAGCAGATCGCCGCCACCAACGGCGTCATCCTGCGCGGCCGTATCAACGACGACGGGCGGCGCGAGTGGTGTGGTGTGCCGGGCCGCACCCTCGAGGCAGTCCTCGACCACATCGAGACCGGCAACGTGCCGCGCCTCAAGTACCCACCGCGACCGTCCTTCTCTCGCCGCCATGGCAGCTCCTGGACGTCGTCGCGGATGGAGCCGGGGTCGTCCTTGTCGTCAGGCTTCGTCTCGCTGGCCGCGCTCCGCCCTGTCAAGCCCGAGTCAGAGGAGACGTCGCTCGGGCGCCGCACCCGTAGCGGTGCCCTCATCATTAACGAGGGTGCCCGGCCCTCCCCGCGCGGCTCCCTCCGCCTGTTCAGGCCGAAGTCGGAGCCGGGATTGCTTCCGGTGAAGCCGGAGCACGTCGAGATGGTGGCCCCTAACGACGAGTCCGTGATAACCCACAAGTATAGGGGATCGCAACAGTTTTCGAGGGTAGAGTATTCAACTCAAATTTATTGATTCGACACAAGGGGAGCCAAAGAATATTCTCAAGTATTAGCAGTTGAGTTGTCAATTCAACCACACATGGAAACTTAGTATCTGCAGCAAAGTGTTTAGTAGCAAAGTAATATGATAGTTGTGGTAATGGTAACAAAAGAGTAATGAAAGCAAAGTAATATTTTTGGTATTTTGTAGTGATTGTAACAATAGCAACAGGAAAGTAAATAAGCGTAAACCAGTATATGGAAATCTCATAGGCATCGGATCAGTGATGGATAATTATGCCGGATGCGGTTCATCATGTAACAGTCATAACATAGGGTGACACAGAACTAGCTCCAATTGATCAATGTAATGTAGGCATGTATTCTGAATATAGCCATACGTGCTTATGGAAAAGAACTTGCATGACATCTTTTGTCCTACCCTCCCGTGGCAGCGGGGTCCTAATGGAAACTAAGGGATATTAAGGCCTACTTTTAATAGAGAACCGGAACAAAGTATTAGCACATAGTGAATGCATGAACTCCTCAAACTGTGGTCATCACCGGGAGTGGTCCCGATTATTGTCACTTCGGGGTTGCAGGATCATAACACATAGTATGTGACTATAGACTTGCAAGATAGGATTAAGAACTCACATATATTCATGAAAACATAATAGGTTCAGATCTGAAATCATGGCACTCGGGCCCTAGTGACAAGCATTAAGCATAGCAAAGTCATAGCAATATCAATCTCAGAACATAATGGATACTAGGGATCAAACCCTAACAAAACTAACTCGATTACATGATAAATCTCATCCAACCCATCACCGTCCAGCAAGCCTATGATGAAATTACTCACGCACGGCGGTGAGCATCATGAAATTGGTGATGGAGGATGGTTGATGATGACGACGGCGACGAACCCCCCTCTCTGGAGCCCCGAACGGACTCCAGATCAGCCCTCCCGAGAGGTTTGAGGGCTTGGCGGCGGCTCCGTATCGTAAAACGCGATGATTTCTTCTCTTCTATTTTTTCTCCCCGAAAGTAGATATATAGAGTTGGAGTTGGCGTCGGAAGGTCTCCAGGGGGCGCACGAGGTAGGGGGCGCGCCCTAGGGGGGGCGCCCCCCACCCTCGTGGACAGGGTGTGGGCCCCCTGGTCTTCATCTTTGGCGAGGATTTTTTTATTATTTATTGTAAGATATTCCATGGAGTTTCAGGTCATTCCGAGAACTTTTGGTTTCTGCACATAAAACAACATCATGGCAATTCTGTTGAAAACAACGTCAGTCCGGGTTAGTTCCATTCAAATCATACAAGTTAGAGTCCAAAACAAGGGCAAAAGTGTTTGGAAAATTAGATACGACGAAGACGTATCAACTCCCCCAATCTTAAACCCTTACTTGTCCTCAAGCAATTCAGTTGACAAACTGAAAGAGAAAAAGAAAAACTTTTACAAACTCTATTTGCTCTTGTTGTTGTAAATATGTCAAGCCGGCATTCAAGTTTTTAGCAAAGATTATAACTAACCACATTTGCAATAATTCTCAGGTCTCATAATTACTCATATCAATAGCGTAATCAACTAGCGAGCCATAATAATAAATCTCGGATGACAACACTTTCTCAAAACAATCATAATATGATATAACATGATGGTATCTCGCTAGCCCTTTCTGAGACCGCAAAACATAAATGTAGAGCACCTTTAAAGATCAAGGACTGACTAGACATTGTAATTCATGGTAAGAGAGATCCAATCATAGTCATACCCAATATAAATTAACAGTAATGAATGCAAATGACAGTTGTGCTCTCCAGCTAGTTCTTTTAATAAGAGGGTGATGACTCAACATAAAAGTAAATAGATAGGCCCTTCGTAGAGGGAAGCAGGGATTTGTAGAGGTGCGAGAGCTCGATTTTGAAATAGAGATAAATAATATTTTGAGCGGTATACTTTCATTGTCAACATAGCAACTAAGAGATGGTGATATCTTCCATGCTACACACATTATAGGCGGTTCCCAAACAGAATGGTAAAGTTTATACTCCCCCTTCACCAACAAGCATCAATCCATGGCTTGCTCGAAACAACGAGTGCCTCCAACTAGCAACAGTCCGAGGGGGAGTTTTGTTTTGCAATTATTTTGATTTAGTTTGCATAAAGCATGGGACTGGGCATCCCGGTGACCAGCCATTTTCTCGTGAATGAGGAGCGGAGTCCACTCCTCTTGAGAATAACCCGCCTAACATGGAAGATAAGGGCAACCTTGGTTGATACATGAGCTATTCGAGCACACAAAACAGAATGTTTATTTGAAGGTTTAGAGTTTGGCACATACAAATTTACTTGGAACGGCAGGTAGATACCGCATATAGGAAGGTATAGTGGACTCATCTGGAATAACTTTGGGGTTTAAGGGATTGGATGCACAAGCATTATTCCCGCTTAGTACAGGTGAAGGCTAGCAAAAGACTGGGAAGCTACCAACTAGAGAGCGACAACAGCCATGTACATGCATTAAAATTAATAAACATTGGATGCAAGCATGAGTAGGATATAATCCACCATGAACATAAATATCGTGAAGGCTATGTTGATTTTATTTCAACTACATGCGTGAACATGTGCCAAGTCAAGTCACTTAAATCATTCAAATGAGGATACCACCCCACTATACCACATCATAACCATCTTAATAGCATGTTGGCACGCAAGGTAAACCATTATAACTCATAGCTAATCAAGCATGGCACAAGTAACTACGATCTCTAATTGTCATTGCAAACATGTTTATTCATAATAAGTTGAATCAAGAACGATGAACTCATCATATTTACAAAAACAAAAGAGGTCGAGATCATACCAGCTTTTCTCATCTCAGTCGGTCCATCATATATCATCATAATTGCCTTTCACTTGCACGACCAAACGAAGTGAATAATAATAAGAGTGCACGTGCATTGGACTAAGCTGGAATCTGCGAGCATTCAATAAACAGGAGAAGACAAAGCAGTATGGACTCTTGGTTAAATCAACAATAATGCATATAAGAGCCACTTCAACAATTTAATCATGGTCTTCTCCTATCGACCCCCAAAGAAAAGAAAAGAAATAAAAACTATTTACATGGGAAAGCTCCCAACAAGCAAAAGAAGAACGGGAAATATTTTTGGGTTTTCCTTTTTTAATTATTACTATAGCAGAAAAGTAAACTACTACTAATTTTTTTGGTTTTTCTTAAGGTTTACCAAACACACAAGAAGAAAGCAGGAAAAAGAAAATAAACTAGGATGGATATTACAGTGAAAGAGTATGAGCACCGACATCTAGCAATGAGTGTGTGTGAATATAAATGTAATGTCGGTGAGAAATACGTACTCCCCCAAGCTTAGGCTTTTGGCCTAAGTTGGTTTATTGCCAGGGATAGCCTGACGGATTCCCGTAGGTGTAGCTGGGGTCATACTACGACGAATAATAGTTGGGGTTGTACTGTGATGCAGCGGCTATCGCCTCCTGAGCTGCAGCGTGGAGTCGGGCTGTCTCTGCTCCCCTCTCGTACTCATCTGCCTCCTCTCTTGTAATGGTATATCTTCCTTTTGTCTGAGAATCAAAGAAGGCAGGAGCAGGAAGAGTAATACGGACAACATGTCGTTTGTTAAAGATTAGTCGATACTGAAGAGGTGATTCGGTCCTCTCGACAAACTGGTGGGAAGCCATAGAATCAAAATCTAAATAAGTAGGGGGCAACTCCATGTCACCCTCACGAACGTCTATCTCAAGAAAATTAGCTAAGCGGGTTGCATAAATTCCTCCAAAGAAATCTCCATTATATCTATTATGATGCAACCTACGAGCTACAATGGCTCCCATATGATAAGATTGGTCTCCTAACACAGCACTCCTAAGAATGCTAAGGTCAGGGACACACATGTGACATGCTTCATCCTTAGCATTTATACATCTACCTATGAAGAGAGCAAAATAATGTATAGCAGGAAAGTGAATGCTCCCTATGGTAGCTTGCGTTATATCTCTAGATTCCCCTACAGTTATACTAGCAAGAAAGTTTCTAAATTCGGAATTAGGGGGATCCCTAACACTACCCCATTGTGGAAGTTTGCAGGCAAAAGTGAAATCCTCTAAGTCCATGGTATAAGATTTGTCATAAAGATAAAACATGACTGAAGGAGAATTATGAGAAGATGAATACTCAAACCTCCTCACAAATGAGCTTGTGAGATCATGATATTGGGGGCATTTGTCTGCCTCAAAGTCCTCAAGACCGGCATTACGCAAATATGCGTTAAATTCTTCTTTAATTCCTGCACAATCCATAAATTTTTCCGATGGCCATTCGCAAGGCCGCACTAGAGCGTCTCTTGGTGGTTCCTCATCAACATCACGCATTGCAAGCCTGGGGTCTCGCTTCCTTGAAGAACCACCCTGGAACATCTTCCTAAACATATTGCTTTTCTCTGAAAAATTTCTGAAATTTTTAGTAACTTCAAACAAAAGTGAACCAACTTCAATAAAACTGATAGCAACTACTCCTACAAGTGCCTAAAGCCTATATCAAGCATTAGAACTACTTGGAACCATATAAATTTGACATGCAAGCTCAAGAACATGGTCACCTATGTAGCACAAATTTGCAATGAATAAAGAACTATAACAAAAATTAATTGGACCAATGAAGGAGTCACATACCAAGGAACAATCTCCCCAAGCAATTTTGCGAGAGGTGCTTTGAGCAAGGAGATCGAAAATTACAGCAAAGTAAGCTAGAATTCGTGCTTGAGTTGGTTTTTCGTGTTTGTGGGAGGAAGAAGAAGAGGATGGGTGGAGAGATAAGTGGACGATGGCCACCATGGGCCCACGAGACAGGGGGGCGCGCCCTCCACCCTCGTGGCCAGGTGGCAGCCCCCCCCCCCCCCCGCGGTGATTTTTGCACCATAAATCCTCAAATATTCCCGAAAAAATCATATTAAATTGGCATGTCATTCTGAGGACTTTTATTTTCTTGATATTTTTATATTGCACGGATAAATCAGGAAACAGACAGAAAGATGCTATTTTTACTTTATTTCAACTAAGTAACATAAAGTATAAAGAGGGTACAGAAGGTTGTGCTAGTTTCATCCATCTCATGCTCATCAAAAGGAATCCACTAACAAGGTTGATCAAGTCTTGTTAATAGACTCATTCTGATTAACATGAAACCGGAGAAATTTCGAATAACACTAGGTTACCTCAACGGGGATATGCACATCCCCAATAATAAGTATATCATATTTCTTTTTGACAGTAGGAAGAGGAAATTCAAAACCTCCAAATATAATCGATGGAATTTTTCCAATAGAGTTGATACTGTGGACTTGAGGTTGTTTCCTCGGAAAGTGTACCGTATTCTCATTACCATTAACATGAAAAGTGACATTGCCTTTGTTGCAATCAATAACAGCCCCTGCAGTATTAAGAAAAGGTCTTCCAAGAATAATAGACATACTATCATCCTCGGGAATATCAAGAATAACAAAGTCTGTTAAGATAGTAATGTTTGCAACCACAACAGGCACATCCTCACAAATACCGACAGGTATAGCAGTTGATTTATCAACTATTTGCAAAGATATTTCAGTAGGTGTCAACTTATTCAAGTCAAGTCTACGATATAAAGAGAGAGGCATAACACTAAACACCGGCTCCAAGATCACATAAAGCAGTTTGAACATAGTTTCTTTTAATGGAGCATGGTATAGTAGGTAGTCCTGGATCTCCAAGTTTCTTTGGTATTCCACCCTTAAAAGTATAATTAGCAAGCATGGTAGAAATTTCAGCTTCCGATATCTTTCTTTTATTTGTAACAATATCTTTTATGTACTTAGCATAAGGATTCATTTTGAGCATATTAGTCAATCGCATACGCAAAAAGATAGGTCTAATCATTTCAGCAAAGCGCTCAAAATCCTCATCATCCTTTTTCTTGGATGGTTTGGGAGGAAAAGGCATGGGTTTCTGAACCCAAGGTTCTCTTTCTTTACCATGTTTCCTAGCAACAAAGTCTCTCTTATCATAACGCTGATTCTTTGATTGTGGGTTATCAAGATCAACAACAGGTTCAATTTCTACATCATTATCATTACTAGGTTGAGCATCCTCATGAACATCATCATTAACATTTTCATTAGGTTCATGTTCATTACCAGATTGTGTTTTAGCATCAGACATAGAGATATCATTTGGATTATCAGGTGGTTCAGCAATAGGCTCACTAGAAGTTTGCACAGTTCTATCAATTTTCTTTTTCTTCTTTTTAGAAGAACTAGGTGCATCAATATTATTTCTCTGAGAATCTTGTTCAATTCTCTTTGGGTGGCCTTCAGGATACAAAGGTTCCTGAGTCATTCTACCAGTTCTAGTAGCCACTCTAACAGCATAATCATTTTTCTTACTATTCATTTCATCAAGCAATTCTTTTTGAGCTTTAAGTACTTGTTCTACTTAAGTGGTAACCATAGAAGCATGTTTGCTAAAAAGTTTAAGTTCACCTCTAATATTAGCCATATAATCACCCAAGAGTTTAATCATATAAGCATTTTGTTTTAATTGTCTATCAAAATAAGCATTAAAGTCGTCTTGCTTAAACATAAAGTTATCAAACTCATCCAAGCACTGACTAGCAATTTTAGTAGGAGGGACTTCAGCTTTATCATATTTATAGAGAGAATTTACCTTTACTACCTGTGTCGGGTTATCGGGATTAGGAGGTTCTTCAACAGGTAATGGATCAAGATCATATGTTTCTTCGACAGGCGGTAAATTAAGACCATGTATTTCTTCAATAGGAGGTAAATTCTTAACATCTTCAGCTTTAATACCTTTTTCTTTCATAGATTTCTTTGCCTCTTGCATATCTTCGGGACTGAGAAATAGAACACCTCTCTTCTTTGGAGTTGGTTTAGGAATATGATCATTAATTGGAGCAGGAGCTAGCTCAGGAGTTGGCTCAGGAGGTGCCCAATTATTTCAGCTTCATCCGGTGTTCTTTCCCTGAAAAGAGAACCAGCACAACTATCCAGGTAATCTCTGGAAGCATCGGTTAGTCCATTATAAAAGATATCGAGTATTTCATTTTTCTTAAGAGGATGATCAGGAAAATCATTAACTAACTTGAGAACCCACCCCTAAGCTTGTGGGAGACTCTCTTCTTTAATTTGCACAAAGTTGTATATTTCCTTTAAAGCAGCTTGTTTCTTATGAGCAGAGAAATATTTAGCAGAGAAGTAATAATTCATATCCTGGGGACTACGCACGCAACCAGGATCAAGAGAATTAAACCATATCTTAGCATCACCCTTTAATGAGAACGGAAATATTTTGAGGATATAAAAGTAGTGAGATCTCTCATCATTAGTAAACAGGGTGGCTATATCATTTAATTTAGTAAGATGTGCCACAACAGTTTCAGATTCATAACCATGGAAAGGATCAGATTCAACCAATGTAATTATATCAGGTTCAACAGAGAATTCATAATCCTTATCGGGAACACAAATAGGTGAAGTAGCAAAAGCAGAGTCAGGCCTCATTTTATCTCTAAGTGATTCTTTGTTCCATTTAGCTATTAACCTTCTAAGCTCATCGTTATCGTTGCAAGCTAAAATAGCAGCAGAAGCCTCTTTATCAAAAATATAACCTTCAGGAATAACAGGCCTATCCTCGTCATCATTTTCATCAATATTATCAGATTCAATAATTTCTTTCTCTCTAGCCCTAGCAATTTGTTCATCAAGAAATTCACCAAGTGGCACAGTAGTATCAAGCATAGAAGTACTTTCATCATAAGTATCATGCATAGCAGAAGTGGCATCATCAATAACGTGCAACATATCAGAATGAATAGCAGAAGCAGGTGTAGGTGTCGCAAATTTACTCATAACAGAAGGTGAATCAAGTGCGGAGCTAGATGGCAGTTCCTTACCTCCCCTCGTAGTTGAGGGATAGATCTTGGTTTTTGGATCTCTCAAGTTCTTCATAGTGTCCAGCAGATATAAATCCCAAGTGACTCAAAGAATAGAGCTATGCTCCCTGGCAACGGCGCCGGAAATTAGTCTTGATAACCCACAAGTATAGGGGATCGCAACAGCTTTCTAGGGTAGAGTATTCAACCCAAATTTATTGCTTCGACACAAGGGGAGCCAAAGAATATTCTCAAGTATTAGCAGCTCAGTTGTCAATTCAACCACACCTGGAAACTTAGTATCTGCAGCAAAGTGTTTAGTAGCAAAGTACTAATATGATAGTAGTGGTAACGGTAACAAAAGAGTAATGAAAGCAAAGTAATATTTTGGTATTTTGTAGTGATTGTAACAATAGCAACGGGAAAGTAAATAAGCGTAAACCAGTATATGGAAAGCTCGTAGGCATCGGATCAGTGATGGATAATTATGTCGGATGCGGTTCATCATGTAACAGTCATAACATAGGGTGACATAGAACTAGCTCCAATTCATCAATGTAATGTAGGCATGTATTCCGAATATAGTCATACGTGCTTATGGAAAAGAACTTGCATGACATCTTTTGTCCTACCCTCCTATGGCAGCGGGGTCCTAATGGAAACTAAGGGATATTAAGGCCTACTTTTAATAGAGAACCGGAACAAAGCATTAGCACATAGTGAATACATGAACTCCTCAAACTATGGTCATCACCGGGAGTGGTCCCGATTATTGTCACTTCGGGGTTGCCGAATCATAACACATAGTAGGTGACTATAGACTTGCAAGATTGGATCAAGCACTCACATATATTCATGAAAACATAATAGGTTCAGATCTGAAATCATGGCACTCGGGCCCTAGTGACAAGCATTAAGCATAGCAAAGTCATAGCAACATCAATCTCAGAACATAATGGATACTAGGGATCAAACCCTAACAAAACTAACTCGATTACATGATAATTCTCATCCAACCCATCACCGTCCAGCAAGCCTACGATGGAATTACTCACACACGGCGGTGAGTATCATGAAATTGGTGATGGAGGATGGTTGATGATGACGATGGCGATGAATCCCCCTCTCCGGAGCCCCGAACGGACTCCAGATCAGCCCTCCCGAGAGGTTTTAGGGCTTGGCGGCGGCTCCGTATCGTAAAATGCAATGATTTCTTCTCTTCTATCTTTTTCTCCCCGAAAGCAGATATATAGAGTTGGAGTTGGCGTCGGAAGGTCTCCAAGGGGCCCACGAGGTAGGGGGCGCGCCCTAGGGGGGGGGGCGCCCCCCACCCTCGTGGACAGGGTGTGGGCTCCCTGGTCTTCATATTTGGCGAGGATTTTTTATTATTTATTGTAAGATATTCCGTGGAGTTTCAGATCATTCCGAGAACTTTTGTTTTCTGCACATAAAACAACATCATGGCAATTCTGCTGAAAATAGCGTCAGTCCGGGTTAGTTCCTTTCAAATCATACAAGTTAGAGTCCAAAAAAGGAAAAAAGTGTTTGGAAAAGTAGATACGACGAAGACGTATCAGTCCGCCCTCAAGTTGGCGAAGGAGGACTACGTTCGGGAGCAGGTACGCAGCCAGCGACAGGCGTACGTGGAGCTCCAGGCCCGGTGCAACGAGCACGAGGAGGGCGGCGTCATCCTCCTCAACAGCGACGAGGAGGACGCGGTCGGGCCGTCCAGCGCCCCACCTCGTGTCGGCGACCCTGGCCACGGTTACAGCAGGGACAGAGGTGGCACAGGCAAGGCACGCGACGATGACGACGACGATGATGGCGACGGCGGTGACTACACCCGCTTCTACAGGCTTCTCGGCATGTAGACGACGGTGACGGCGGTGGCGGTTAAGCGTAGTTTGGTGTAGTTTGCATGTTTCCATGTTTTTCATACAAATTTCAATGAAGTCCCGCCGAGTCCGTGCCAAAATAGCCGAGTTTGCGTATATTCGTACGGAACATTGCCGAACCCGGGCCGACCTGTGGGCTGACAACTGGGAGCGACATCGCCCCCACACGCCAATCTAGCGTCGGCTTGCCCCCAGGCGGCCCTTTTTCGGCGCCCTGGGTTGCCGAATGGCTGGAGATGCTCTAAGAGCATCTCCACTAGTGCCCCCAAGAAGCCTCCCAAGCCACTTTTTAGGCGCCGGCGGACAGAAAACGTTCCACTCGGGCCTCCAGGATCTTACTTTTCATCGGATTAGACAAAAATACGGCCGGTGATACGTCTCCAACGTATCTATAATTTTTGATTGTTCCATGCTATTATATTATCAACCTTGGATGTTTTATATGCATTTATATGCTATTTTATATGATTTTTGGGACTAACCTATTAACCTAGAGCCCAGTACCAGTTTCTATTTTTTTCCTTGTTTTAGAGTATCGCAGAAAAGGAAAATCAAACGGAGTCCAATTGACATGAAACTTCACGTAACTTATTTTTGGACCACAAGAAGTCCACGGAGTATCGAAGTTGGACCAGGAGAGTCCGGGGCTGCCCACGAGGGTGGGGGGCGCACCCACCCCCCTAGGCGCGCCCCTGCCTCGTGGACAGCCCAGAGGTCCACCGACGTACTTCTTCCTCCCATATATACCCATATACCCTAAAAACTTCGGGGACGACAATAGATCGGGAGTTCCACCGCCAGAAGCCTCCGTAGCCACCGAAAACCAATCTAGACCCATTTCGGCACCCTGCCGGAGGGGGAATCCCTCTCCGGTGGCTATATTCATCATCCCGACACTCTCCATGACGAGGAGGGAGTAGTTCTCCCTCGGGGCTGAGGGTATCTACCATTAGCTATGTGTTTGATCTCTCTCTCTCTTTCTCTCTCTCTCGTGTTCTTGATGTGGCACGATCTTGATGTATCGCGAGCTTTGCGATTATAGTTGGATCTTATGATGTTTCTCCCCCTCTAATCTCTTGTAATGGATTGAGTTTTCCCTTTGAAGTTATCTTATGGGATTGAGTCTTTAAGGATTTGAGAACACTTGATATATGTCTTGTGTGGGATACCCATGGTGACAATGGGGTATTCTATTGATTCCCTTGATGTATGTTTTGGTGATCAACTTGCGGGTTCCGCCTATGAACCTATGCATAGGGGTTGGCACACGTTTTCGTCTTGACTCTTCGGTAGAAACTTTGGGGCACTCTTTGAGGTTCTATGTGTTGGTTGAATAGATGAATCTGAGATTGTGTGATGCATATCGTATAATCATACCCACGGATACTTGAGGTGACATTGGAGTATCTAGGTGACATTAGGGTTTTGGTTGATTTGTGTCTTAAGGTATTATTCTAGTACGAACTCTAGGGCTGTTTGTGACACTTATAGGAATAGCCCAACGGATTGATTGGAAAGAATAATTTTGAGGTGGTTTCGTACCCTACCATAGTCTCTTCGTTTGTTCTCCCCTATTAGTGACTTTGGAGTGACTCTTTGTTGCATATTGAGGGATAGTTATATGTTCCAATTATGTTATTATTGTTGAGAGAACTTGCACTAGTGAAAGTATGAACCCTAGGCCTTGTTTCCTAGCATTGCAATACCGTTTACGCTCACTTTTATCATTAGTTACCTTGCTGTTTTTATATTTTCAGATTATAAATACCTTTATCTACTATCCATATTGCACTTGTATCACCATCTCTTCGCTGAACTAGTGCACCTATACAAATTACCATTGTATTGGGTGTGTTGGGGACACAAGAGACTCTTTGTTATTTGGTTGCAGGGTTGTTTGAGAGAGACCATCTTCATCCTACGCCTCCCACGGATTGATAAACCTTAGGTCATCCACTTGAGGGAAATTTGCTACTATCCTACAAACCTCTGCACTTGGAGGCCCAACAACGTCTACAAGAAGAAGGTTGTGTAGTAGACATCAAGCTCTTTTCTGGCGCCGTTGCCGGGGAGGTGAGTGCTTGAAGGTATATCTTTAGATCTTGCAATCTAGTCTTTTAGTTTCTTGTTTTATCACTAGTTTAGTCCATAAAAGAAAACTACAAAAAAGTAGAATTGAGTTTGTCTCATACGCTTCATCTTTTTAATATCTTTCGTGAGAATGATGGAAAGGAAAATTGTGCTCAAGTGTTAGGAGAAGAAATCTATAAAATGTTTGGCACTAGATCTCTGAATGATGAGCATGATTGCAATGTTGTTAGTATGAATTACTTGAATATCCATGATGCGAATGATATGCAAAGCCACAAGCTTGGGGAAGCTATGTTTGATGAAGATGATATTTTTAGTCCCCCAAGTTTTGATGAGCAAATTTATTATGATGATAGCATGCCTCCTATCTATGATGATTATATTTATGAAAGTGGGTTTGGAAGAGTGTCAACTTTAGGAAGTAATGATCCCACTATTTTGGACGATGTTGAATCTTATTGTGATAATTATGAAAGTGGATTTGGAGAGGTCATGACTTTATTTAGTGATGAATCCACTATTTCGAAAGAGGTTCCAATTGATTATGAGAATAAAGTTGCTATCTATGATGATTATTGTGATGACATGTATGCTATAAAGAATAATTATAACTATGAAACTTGTCATCATGATTTTAGTTTTCAATTGGATTATGCCTCACATGATAATTATTTTGTTGAGTTTGCTCCCACTATCATTCATGAGAAGAAGTTTGCTTATGTGGAGAGTAATAAAAATTCTATGCTTGTGCATCATGAAAATAGTGCTTTATGTGATAGTTATATTGTTGAATTCATTCATGATGCTACTGAAAATTATTATGAGGGAGGAACATATGCTTCTACATATTCCAATAATATCAAGTTTCCTCTCTATGTGCTTAAAATGTTGAAGTTATGCTTGTTTTACCTTCCTATGCAAGTTGATTATTGTTCCCATAAATTGTTTGCTCACTAAATCCCTATGCATAGGAAGTGGGTTAGACTTAAATGTGCTAGTCTATTCTTCATGACGCTCTCTTTATGTTTCAATTCTTATCTTTTATGTGAGCATCATTGAAATCATCATGCCTAGCTAGGGGCGTTAAACGATAGCGCTTGTTGGGAGGCAACCCAATTTTATTAATGTTCCTTGATTTTTGCTCCTGTTTAGTAACAAATAATTCATCTAGCCTCTGTTTATATGTGGTTTTATGTTTTAATTAGTGTATGTGCCAAGTAGAACCTTTGAGAAGACTTGGGTAAAGTCTTTGCGATCTTGCTATAAAAAACAGAAACTTTAGCGCTCGCGAGAATTGCTGCCATTTTTTATTGGAGAGTGATATTTTGTTAATTCTTTTTGAATATGATTAATAGACAAATTACTTCGGTCCACCAATTTATTTGAGAATTTTATGAATTCCAGAAGTGGTCGAAACCTACAGATTACTACAGTCTGTTCTGTTTTTGTCAGATTCTGTTTTCATTGTGTTGTTTGCTTTTTTTGATGAATCTATGAGTAGTATCGGAGGGTATGAACCATAAAGAAGTTGGAATAAAGTAGATATTACACCAATATAAATAAATAATGAGTTCATTATAGTACATTATGATGGTGATTTGCTTTCTTATACTAACGGAGCTTACGAGTTTTCTGTTAAGTTTTGTGTTGTGAAGTTTTCAAGTTTTGGGTAAAGATTCGATGGACTATGGAATAAGGAATGGCAAGAGCCTAATATTGGGTATTCCCAAGGCACCCCAAGGTAATATTCAAGGACAACCAAAAGCCTAAGCTTGGGGATGCCCCGAAAGGCATCCCCTCTTTCGTCTTCGTTCATCGGTAAATTTACTTGGAGCTATATTTTTATTCACCACATGATATGTGTTTTGCTTGGAGTGTCAATTTATTTTGTTAGGATTTGCTTGATGTTATTTAGAACAATATTTTGCATCTTTTATTTCAATATAAGTGGCATTGATAGCCTTTACTATGCCTATTTTACAAGTCTTCATGTTGCTGTTTGAAAATAGAAAGTTTACCGCTGTTGCAATAATTCCCTAGAAAATTCAGAATGTGATAAAATGTTGAAACATTTTGCATATTAAGATCTGATAAATTTACTACAGTGGGAATTTTATTTCATAATTTTTGGAGTTAGGGAAGTATGGATCTTGCTGCACTCTTTACAAACTGTCCTGTTTAGGCAGATTGCTGTTATGTTTGCATTGTTTGCATATGTTTGCTTCTTTAATGATTCTATATGAGGATAGGACTATTAAATATGCAGAGGCATTTAGTATGCAATGTTGAATAATAATTTTAGTGATTTGCTACAGTAGAGTATGATAAGGTTTTTGCAATGGTTTATACTAACTTATCTCACGAGTCCTTGTTGAGTTTTGTGTGGATGAAACTTTTGAGATTTAGGGAGACCGTGATATGAGAGGAATTAAGGAGACACAAAAGCTCAAGCTTGGGTATGCCCAAGGCATCCCAAGATAATATTTCAAGAAGTCTCAAGCGTCTAAGCTTGGGGATGCCCAAGGCATCCCAAGATAATATTTCAAGAAGTCTCAAGCGTCTAAGCTTGGGGATTCCCCGGTTGGCATCCCACCTTTCTTCTTCAACAACTATCGGTTAGTTTCGGTTGATCCTAAGTTTTTGCTTCTTCACATGATGTTTGCCATTCTTAGAGTGCCAATTTATTTAGTTCTGCTTGTTGTTTGAATAAAATACCAAGATCTGAAATTCTTAAATGTTAGAGAGTCGTCATATAGTTGCATAATTATTAGACTACTCATTGATCTTCACTTATATCTTTTGGAGTAGTTTTTTGTTTGCTCTAGTGCTTCACTTATATCCTTTTAGAGCACGGCGGTGGTTTTATTTTGAAGAAATAGATGAACTCTCGTGCTTCACTTATATTATTTTGAGAGTCTTTAGAACAACATGGTAGTTTGCTTTGGTTATGAAACTAGTCCTAATATTATGGGCATCCAAGAGGGATATAATAAAAACTTTCATATAGAGTGCATTGAATACTAAGAGAAGTTTGATACTTGATAATTGTTTTGAGATATGAAGATGGTGATATTAGAGTCATGCTAGTTGAGTAGTTGTGAATTTGAGAGATACTTGTGTTGAAGTTTGTGATTCCTGTAGCATGCACGTATGGTGAACCGTTATGTGATGAAGTCAGAGCATGATTTATCTATCGATTGCCTTCCTTATGAGTGGCGGTCGGGGACGAGCGATGGTCTTTCCCTACCAATCTATCCCCCTAGGAGCATGCGCATAGTACTTTGTTTCGATAACTAATAGAGTTTTGCAATAAGTATGTGAGTTCTTTATGACTAATGTTTAGTCCATGGATTATATGCACTCTCACCCTTCCACCATTGCTAACCTCTCTAGTACCGCGCAACTTTCGCCGGTACCATAAAACCACCATATACCTTCCTCAAAATAGCCACCATACCTACCTATTATGGCATTTTCATAGCCATTCCGAGATATATTTCCATGCAACTTTCCACCGTTCCGTTTATTATGGCACGCTTCATCATTGTCAAATTGCTTTGCATGATCATGTAGTTGACATCGTATTTGTGGCAAAGCCACCGTTCATAATTCTTTCATACATGTCACTCATGAATCATTGCACATCCCGGTACACCGCCGGAGGCATTCATATAGAGGCATATCTTATTCTAAGTATCGAGTTGTAATTCTTGAGTTGTAAGTAAATAAAAGTGTGATGATCATCATCATTAAAGCATTGTCCCAATGAGGAAAGGATGATGGAGACTATGATTCCCCCATAAGTCGGGATGAGACTCCGGACGAAAATAAATAAATAAAAGAGGCCAAAGAAGCCCAAATAAAAAAAGAAAAAAAGAGGCCATAAAAAAAGAGAAAGGCCCAAATAAATAAAAAATGAGAGAAAAAGAGAGAAGGGGCAATGCTACTATCCTTTTACCACACTTGTGTTTCAAAGTAGCACCATGATCTTCATGATAGAGAGTCTCCTATGTTGTCACTTTCATATACTAGTGGGAATCTTTCATTATATAACTTGGCTTGTATATTCCAATGATGGGCTTCCTCAAAATGCCCTAGGTCTTCATGAGCAAGCGAGTTGGATGCACACCCACTAGTTTCTTATGTTGAGCTTTCATACACTTATAGCTCTAGTGCATCCGTTGCATGGCAATCCCTACTCACTCACATTGATATCTATTGATGGGCATCTCCATAGACCGTTGATACGCCTAGTTGATGTGAGACTATCTTCTCCTTTTTGTCTTCTCCACAACCACCATTCTATTCCACCTATAGTGCTATGTCCATGGCTCACGCTCATGCCTTGCGTGAAGATTGAAAAAGTTTGAGAACATCAAAAGTATGAAACAATTGTTTGGCTTGTCATCGGGGTTGTGTATGATTTAAATATTTTGTGTGGTGAAGATAGAGCATAGCCAGACTATATGATTTTGTAGGGATAGCTTTCTTTGGCCATGTTATTTTGAGAAGACATGATTACTTGGTTAGTATGCTTGAAGTATTATTATTTTTGTGTCAATATTAAACTTTTGTCTTGAATCTTATGGATCTGAATATTCTTCCCACAATAAAGAGAAATACATGGATAAATATGTTAGGTAGCATTCCACATCAAAAATTCTGTTTTTATCATTTACCTACTCGAGGACGAGCAGGAATTAAGCTTGCGGATGCTGATACGTCTCCAACATATCTATAATTTTTTATTGTTCCATGCTATTATATTATCAACCTTGGATGTTTTATATGCTATTTTATATGATTTCTGGGACTAACCTATTAACCTAGAGCCCAGTGCCAGTTTCTGTTTTTTCCTTGTTTTAGAGTATCACAGAAAAGGAAAATCAAACAGAGTCCATTTGACCTGAAACTTCACGGAACTTATTTTTGGACCAGAAGAAGCCAACGGAGTATCAAAGTTGGACCAGGAGAGTCTCGGGCTGCCCACGAGGGTGGGGGCGCGCCCACCCCCCTGGGCGCGCCCCCTGCCTCGTGGATAACCCGGAGGTCCACCGACGTACTTCTTCCTCCCATATATACCCATATACCCTAAAAACTTCGGGGATGACAATAGATTGGGAGTTCCGCCGCCAAAAGCCTCTGTAGCCACCGAAAACCAATCTAGACCCGTTCCGACACCCTGTCGGAGGGGAATCCCTCTCCGGTGGCTATCTTCATCATCCCGGCGCTCTCCATGACGAGGAGGGAGTAGTTCTCCCTCAGGGCTGAGGGTATGTACTAGTAGCTATGTGTTTGATCTCTTTCTCTCTCTCTCCCTCTCTATCTCTCGTGTTCTTGAGGTGGCACGATCTTGATGTATCGCGAGCTTTGCTATTATAGTTGGATCTTAGGATGTTTCTCCCCCTCTACTCTCTTGTAATGGATTGAGTTTTCCCTTTGAAGTTATCTTATCGGATTGAGTCGTTAAGGATTTGAGAACACTTGATGTATGTCTTGCGTGGGATACCCGTGGTGACAATGGGGTATTCTATTGATTCCCTTGATGTATGTTTTGGTGATCAACTTGCGGGTTCCGCCCATGAACCTATGCATAGGGGTTGGCACATGTTTTCGTCTTGACTCTTCGGTAGAAACTTTGGGGCACTCTTTGAGGTTCTATGTGTTGGTTGAATAGATGAATCTGAGATTGTGTGATGCATATCGTATAATCATACCCACAGATACTTGAGGTGACATTGGAGTATCTAGGTGACATTAGGGTTTTGGTTGATTTGTGTCTTAAGGTGTTATTCTAGTACGAACTCTAGGGATGTTTGTGACACTTATAGGAATAGCCCAACGGATTGATTGGAAAGAATAACTTTGAGGTGGTTTCGTACCCAACCATAATCTCTTTGTTTGTTCTCCTCTATTAGTGACTTTGGAGTGACTCTTTGTTGCATGTTGGGGGATAGTTATATGTTCCAATTATGTTATTATTGTTGAGAGAACTTGCACTAGTGAAAGTATGAACCCTAGGCCTTGTTTCCTAGCATTGCAATACCATTTACGCTCACTTTTATCATTAGTTACCTTGCTGTTTCTATATTTTCAGATTACAAATACCTTTATCTACTATCCATATTGCACTTGTATCACCATCTCCTCACTGAACTAGTGCACCTATACAATTTACCATTGTATTGGGTGTGTTGGGGACACAAGAGACTCTTTGTTATTTGATTGCAGGGTTGTTTGAGAGAGACCATCTTCATCCTACGCCTCCCACTGATTGATAAACCTTAGGTCATCCACTTGAGGGAAATTTGCTACTATCCTACAAACCTCTGCACTTGGAGGCCCAACAACGTCTACAAGAACAAGGTTGTGTAGTAGACATCAGCCGGCGAGCCCAGGCCACACCCAGGCCATCGGGGGGCATCTGGGAGCACCGACGCTTTATTTAAGCAATCCAATTGGCCCACGTTAGCCTCCCACCCCCCTCTCTCCTCTCTTTTCTCTTTTCTTCTACATACCCCACCCACACATGCTGAGCCGCATGGGAGAGCAAGCCGGCCGTGGCCAGAGCTGGCACTCATGACCGGGGTGGAGCTCGACTGCCTGTGTGGCCGGGGGGGAGGGGAGAGCTACTCCTCGGGCGGCCACAACCGCGTCATCATTGGCAGGCTGTCAAGTCCGAGCAGTTGTACCCCGTCAGCTTCATAAGCTCCATGCTCCACGCCAGGTCACCGACTGGATTCAGTGCCCACCTTGCGAGGAAGACCACGGATGCTGCCACGATGGAGGCACGAGTCGCTAATGGTAGGATCTTGGTCTTGTCCTCGCCGGGCCCAAGCGTGGAGGCCACGGGGGCGGCCCTGGCCATGAGCTACGCACCAGCGGGCGAGCACATGGCGACCAACGGTGAGGCGGGGTGAGAGCGGTGGGACGGGGCACGCGTGGCGTCCAGGGCGGGGTGGCCAGGGGCACGCGGGCAGCCATCTCAGTGGCGGCGGGTTTGGCGCTTCACGTGGTTGCGAGCTCGGAGTCGTCGGACGACGGTCGTCCCTCGTCCATGCATGGCCGCGCCAGTAACACAGGGTGGCTTGGGCGCCGAGTCACCACTCTGGCTGGTGCTCAACCACGGCGGCTGCATGATAACCCACAAGTATAGGGGATCGCAACAGCTTTCGAGGGTAGAGTATTCAACCCAAATTTATTGATTCGACACAAGGGGAGCCAAAGAATATTCTCAAGTATTAGCAGCTGAGTTGTCAATTCAACCACACCTGGAAACTTAGTATCTGCAGCAAAGTGTTTAGTAGCACAGTAATATGATAGTAGTGGTAACGGCAACAAAAGTAAAGACAACAAAAGTAATGTTTTTGGTATTTTGTAGTGATTGTAACAGTAGCAGCGGAAAAGTAAATAAGCGAGAACCAGTATATGGAAAACTCATAGGCACCGGATCAGTGATGGATAATTATGCCGGATGCGGTTCATCATGTAATAGTCATAACATAGGGTGACACAGAACTAGCTCCAATTCATCAATGTAATGTAGGCATGTATTCCGTATATAGTCATACGTGCTTATGGAAAAGAACTTGCATGACATCTTTTGTCCTACCCTCCCGTGGCAGCGGGATCCTATTGGAAACTAAGGGATATTAAGGCCTCCTTTTAATAGAGAATCGGAACAAAGCATTAGCACATAGTGAATACATGAACTCCTCAAACCACGGTCATCACCGGGAGTGGTCCCGATTATTGTCACTTCGGGGTTGCCGGATCATAACACATAGTAGGTGACTATAGACTTGCAAGATAGGATCAAGAACTCACATATATTCATGAAAACATATTAGGTTCAGATCTGAAATCATGGCACTCCGGCCCTAGTGACAAGCATTAAGCATAGCAAAGTCAAAGCAACATCAATCTCAGAACATAATGGATACTAGGGATCAAACCCTAACAAAACTAACTCGATTACATGATAAATCTCATCCAACCCATCACCGTCCAGCAAGCTTATGATGGAATTACTCACGCACGGCGGTAAGCATCATGAAATTGGTGATGGAGGATGGTTGATGATGACGACGGCGACGAATCCCCCTCTCTGGAGCCCCGAACGGACTCCAGATCAACCCTCCCGAGAGGTTTTAGGGCTTGACGGCGGCTCCGTATCGTAAAACGCGATGATTTCTTCTTTCTGATTTTTTTCTCTCCGAATGCGAATATATAGAGTTGGAGTTGGCGTCGGAGGGTTTCCAGGGGGCCCATGAGGTAGGGGGCGCGCCCTAGGGGGGGCGCCCCCACCCTTGTGAGAAGGGTGTGGGCCCCCTGGTCTTCATCTTTGGCGAGAATTTTTTATTGTTTTTTCTAAGATGTTCCGTGGAGTTTCAGGTCATTCCGAGAATATTTGTTTTCTGCACATAAAACAACACCATGGCAATTCTGCTGAAAACAGCGTCAGTCCGGGTTAGTTCAATTCAAATCATACAAGTTAGAGTCCAAAACAAGGGCAAAAGTGTTTGGAAAAGTAGATATGATGGAGACGCATCACCGCACCCACTCACTCCCCCGCTACTCCCGCGCACCTGAGCCTCCTCGCCGTGCACCTCGGACGGGACCATGTCGTGCGCTCTGCTACATCTTCTCCGGCGAGTCCGTCGACCGCGGCGCCCACCGGTGCCAGTGATGCAAACCAGAGCAGCCCGGTGCCATTGGCCATCTCGGGGCATTGTACTTCTAGCGCATGGCAGGCGCCGCGATGCCATGTCGGCGCCGGCTCTCCGGGTGCACGGGCCCTAGCATCTTTGCAGGGAGCGGGGCACGGGGCGACTCCTTCGTCGGCGTGACCAGCGGCTCGACGTCGGCCTCCGGCTGCTGGATGACTCCCCGAGCTCCTCCACTCGCTGGAGGTCGTCGACGCCGCCGTTGTCAAGATGCTCGTCCGTTTGTTCGGCCACGAGGGCCGCCACGACGCTGTTTGGAACCTGCTTGACGAAATGCCGCTGCCTCCATGGGAGCTCAACACTACTCGTGGGGGGTGCAACGAGTGGAAAATCCCCCCCCCCCAGGCCAAACTTTTCGCCGGTAGCCCCCCAGCGGCGAAAAAATGCCTCCTGTGGGGGCAAACGGCTGGAGATGCTCTAAGCGAGCAACACAAGCGGCGGCGGCCAACACGTAGTAGCAGAAGCAGCAATAAGGGGCAACAGTACATGAGTAGCAGCAACGGCAAGGCAGAACGCAGTAGGCAGAGCATCACGGAGCGACAGCGGGCGGCAGAGGCAGTGGCTGAGCACGGGCAAGGCCGTTGCGGGCGCGTCGTGGCACGCAGAGGCCAGGCTAGGGGCGGGACGCAGGCGCGGGGGGAAGCAGCAGCGCGGGCACGCATGGGAGCTCGAGCTCCGGGTCGTGGCGACCGAGGCGAGCAAGCACGGCTACGGCGACAGATGCGGAAGGGAAATTAGGGGGAAAGGACCAGCAACTCACCATGATCTTGAAGGCACAGTCGGGGAAGCCGGGGGTGGTCCGTAGCGGTGGAGAACGATGGTGAGACATCGCAGCCGTGGTGGGGAAGATGACCCGATGGTGAAGAAGCAGGGGGTTCCAGCCCGAATCGGTGCACGTAATCGAAGGAGTCGTCGATGCTGAAGCTTCCGAACAAGATGCAGTGATGTGGGGAGGCAGGTGGCCGCGGGATCGACACGGCGATGGCAACCAATGCTCGGGCACGAACAAATGAGAGAGAGAGAGAGAGAGCGATGGGATAATGGGGACACTGGGATTTTCTATAGCATTGAGGGGGGCTCTTATCCATCGCGGGGGTTCGCCGGATGCACGGCACGAAGGCAGCAGCGGCCAGGGCGGTGTGGATGGCCGCCACGCCCCCTCTCTGCCCGAAATCACTAGTTGAGGAGTACTCGTTGCAAAGATCACTCCAACTCTCCAGGTTGCGACAAGTGGCGCAGATGCAGCACGCCAGTTGTCGCAACCTGTGAGTTTTCCTTTTTTTCATAGATTTGTTTGTTCAAAATGTTTTATCTCTCACACCGCGCATTCAAATCTCAAACCGCTTTCACCGTTGGATTCCTCGCGTCGAGATCTTCAAAACTTCATCCCATGTTGATAGGTTTTGGCGACCTTTTTCACGAAAAAAACGGCCGAAAAAACCGGACGAAAAAACCGAACCGGAAGCACGGGTTTTTTCCCTTTCCGAAAGAGGCACGCCCGTGCCTCTCACGAAATCACAATCGTGCCTCTCGCGGAAGGAAAAAAAGAAGAGAAAATGCATTTTTTTTTCATTTCCGAGCAGGCACAGCCGTGACTCCCGCGAAAACACACCCGTGCCTCTCGCGGAAGTAAAACCGTGACTCTCGCGAAAGAAAAAAAAGACAGAAAACACGTTTTTTCCCTTTCTGAGAGGCACGGTCGTGACTCTCGCGAAAGCACAACCATGCCTCTCGCGGAAGCAAAACCATGACTCTCGCGAAAGAAAGAAAAAACAGAAAACACATTTTTTTTCGTTTCCGAGAAGCACGGCCGTGACTCTCGCAAAAGCACAACCGTGCCTCTCGCGGAAGCAAAACCGCGACTCTCACGAAAGGAAAAAAATAGAAAACGCGTTTTTTTCGTTTCTGAGAGGCAGAGCCGTGACTCTCGCGAAAGCAAAACCACGCATCTCGCGGAAGGGAAAAAAAGGAAACCTTGTTTTTTCGCGCAAAAAAATTGAATTTTTTTGGTCGAAAAGCTAAGAAAGGCCGATGAAAAACCAAAACATAAAAAAAAACCGCAAAATACCATTTAAATAGCCGAAACGCGTGCAGAAAAAAATCCGAAGGGAGCGCCTAGAGCGCGACACATAGCGAATGGTTGAGAGCGCGCCAAGTGGCGCTGATCGTTGCGAGACTTTCAAAGGAGCGCTCGTTAACTAGTGACTCCCCTCTGTGCCTCCTGTAGCAGCAGGAAGGGGAAGATCCAGGTGGGCTGGGCCTCCTCTGCCACTAAGGCCAGCCATCAATACGTTTAGGCCTTTTCCTTTTTATTTTCTGTTTTATTTATTTCGGTACTATTTTCTACTCAAACTCCATAGTAAATAAATTTAGGTCAACTTGAAATTTGGCACATAATTGGTAGGCAATATTTTGAGACAACACATAAAGTTTCAAGTGATTTGGAAAAAACATAAACATTTTTTTATATTTAAATGACTATAATAGTTGCTGTTGGACCACTTCAATATTTTGCTAAGGATTAATTTGTGAATCAAATGAAGTTGGTTTACACATTATAATGATCAAGGGGATTTATAGAATTATTCGAACATTTCAGTTTTATTGCTCGAAAAAATAAATTATAAATTAATTGACTTATTTTAAACTTGAAAATGGCTTTGATTTTTATCAAGTGGCAAATTGGCTTAGTTAAACGTGATGACATGGCACATTCGGATGAGGTTATTGTAGCTTCATTATCGGGGTGTTACACTGCGGCCCCTCCTGTCCCCGACCTCACCTCTAGCTCCGCGCGTTGTCCATGCGGCAAAGGGGATGAGGGTCCTATTGCTTTTTGCAACAAGAATCATGTTGCAACTGCAACGACGGTAAAATGACTACAGTGAACGACGACAGTGCTGCTACAACACACGTCGACAATGGCGGGGTTGTTTCTGCAACATCATCCTCATTGCAATTTTTTCAGCAACATCGTCTCCATTGGATTTTTTTTTGCAACATCACCTATGTTGCAAAGGTGAAGACAAAAGCAAAATTTTCTTCAACATCACCTATTTTGCAAATGGTTTCTTGTGCAACACCACCTATGTTGACGCTCGGCTGACCAATGATGCCAGATCTAACGACTAACAACTCGTGACCCACTGATATTTTCACTGATATTTTAAAAAATATCAGTCAGTGAACGCATAGCGCTCGCCCTTCTTGTTTTCTTTCATGAGCTTGTTTTATAAGGTCCACATTGGTAAGGTTACTCAACACATTCGAACCATCTTCAACGCTGCAGGACCGAGCTCGTCTCGCGCCTGGCGGCAGGACGGGTCGATGGAGGCTAGTTTTGGCCGACCTAGTGGGTCTCAGCGCTAGGGGCAGCTCAGGAGTGCTAAAGGTGGGGCTTTCCACTCGTCTCTTTGGTTGGGGTAGCGGTGGGTGGCGGGTGAGGTGGCGTCAAGGTCTTGGATGCCGGAGCGGCGACCCTGATGGTGGTGTCGCGGTGCTCATGGGCAGAACCCGTGGCTTGGTGCTGCCCGGTGACCATGGTCGTGTGGCGGCATGGTCGCCGGGGTGTGGTGTTCGATGGCGGTGAGTATTGGCCTAGGTGAAAACCTGTTCTATCTTCGAACGGACCAACTGCGGCGAAGCTCGTTCCCTTCTTGAAGGTGTCGTTGCGGCCATTATCGCCCGTCGTGTTGCTTCAGGGAAACTCTGACCCCCGGGTCAGGCGGTGGTGGCGCTCCGGTGTCGTATCCTTTCTGAAGGCGCCGCCTTGGAGCCCACGGTTTGTTGTATACAGCTTCATCTCTTCGCGGTGGCATGTTCATGGTCGAGGACCCGACTGCTCTTATAGTGCTTAGGGTAGTGTTGCTGCGCTCAACGCCTATGTATTTTGCCCTGGGTGTGTCCGTGTGTTGTGGTGGCGTGCGTTTATATCAGTTTGTTGTTGGTCATTGCTTTATTATAGAGCGGGGCGAAAGCCTTTTTTGATATCTTCAACGCAAAACACTAAGAAAGATGTTTAGGAAAATAAACCAAATATATGACTAACTCAAATAAGATATTTCTCTCTTTCATATTAATTGACGCTCAAACGGATGTATCTAGCATTCAAATACGTTGATACATCCGTTTGAACGTCAATTAATATGGGACCGAGGGAGTATCTTTTTTAACAGGGTACAAACGCAGACGCTCATACATATACACATACACTCACCTTTATAAACGCACGCACGTTCGCGCGCACACACACCTCCAAGAGACAAAACCAGCACATCAATTTTAGATTAACAAAGTCGCCATAGATGCCTACGAAGTAGGTGGAAACGTCTCCTTTGATGTGTTGAGCATATCACTGTTCTCTTAATCTTTCAACCACTGATTGGTTCGCGGGATTACTTTTTGTTGACATGTTACACGAAGGCTCAAACTTATAGTACCCCACAAAAATTTAGCCACTCGGGCTTCCCTTAAACTAGCTTTTGAACTTTTTTTTACGAAAAAACTAGCGCTTGAACCCACTTTTCTTTTTTCTTTTTTCCCATCAAGATGGCACTAAAGGTGTGTTAGCCACAGGTCTTGATCTCTCTCCGGCGGGCAACCTCGTGGCAGTGGTGACTCTCTGTCCTGGTCGTGTGGGCGACGGGACGGGTTGAGGCGAGTGGCTCGGGCGTCCTCTCTGTCTTCTCAGTGGCGGCGCTTCGATTCGGATCTGGGGACCTCCCCTTGCTGTGCTAGTCATAGCGACCTCGTGGTGGCATGGGTGAGTTGCCGAGCGAAAGCTCTGCGCCCCGGCGCCGCCGAGACACTTGCGGGTGTCGCTATCTTCTTGAAGATGTTGTCGTGGTTCTTCTCTCCATGTCAAGGCTCCGGATGAAAACTTTGTTCGTTGCGGACTCGACAGCGGCGACGCTTTGCGCCGTTCTCCCTCTTGACGATGTTGTCGTGGAGCTTAGGTGTGCTAGGATGGAGTGCAGTGTTGTGTTCAGTTCTTCCTTTATTTTCTTTTTTGGTTTCGTAGATCTGCGTGTGCCGGTTTTCCTGGGATCGGCTTTGTAAGAGGCCATCTCACCACCTTGTCTCGTTCGGCCGTGTATCTTTGTAAGAGGGTCACCTCACCACCTTGTCTCGTTCGGCCGTGTATATGTTCGGTTACGGTTATGGATTTATATATAAAGCGGGGCGAAAGTCTGTTTCGAGATGGTCTTGATCTCTCTCTCTATCTCTTCTCTCTCCCTCTCTCCCTCTCTCTTTTTGCCGGAAGAACAGTCTTGATCTTAAGGCAACTGGCTTTGAGTTTCGTTTGAAAATGCAAAATGTTCAACATTTTATACCTACAGCATCACTCTTTTGTTACTGCAAAATGGAAATGAATAATTTGCAAACGTTATGTTCTTGGTAGACCAGATGCTTAATGTGTGCACAACCAGAATAGTACGTTTTGATGACCGGGACCAACGCTCCAACAGCATAGAGCCCGTACGAACAAGTGTCAATAATCCTGTCTAAATTAATGTAGATTACTCCCTTTCTCAGTCACCCACAAGTTGTACACTGAGCGACAAACCAACAAAACTTGCACTAGATCACCATCTGCTTTCTGAAGCATAAAGAGCAGGGCCATAAATGGCTAAAGCCTAAAAGGACTCAGCAAGTTCGGTGCTGAAAGAATATGCTATGGCGATCCCCTTCCAGCAAGCCTACAAAAAGACCAACGCTCCCTCTCAAGCTGATCCATTGCACCATCACATCTCGAGGTATCACCATCTGAGAGCCAGCCTACAGCATCGATTTGCCATGGTCTTCATCTTCATCCTCTGCTCTCAAATATGTCCGAGAAGCCGCGGATGACGGGCAGAACGCCATGCTGAAAAGCCTCAAGCTCGTAGGGCAACCAAGCATCTTTGGCAGATATTACAACATCTCCTGAACTCATCTGTATTTTTTCATGTAAACTTCTATGCTGGAGAGTGATGGTTACTTGTTGGTTAAACTACTAGTGTTTGTATGTTCATTTCCCTTCCCTTTGCGTTGTTGAGCACTTGAGCGTATGAAGACTACTGTTGGTACTTAGTAGTGATACTTGTTTTCAGTCAATTGAAGAACTCTGTTTTCTCGTGTGCTGCTTGGGCTCTCGGTAAGATTTTTAGTGGCATTTCATTAACAATCATCGGGAAAGGTTAGTCACTATGGCAGTATCATATATCTGCCTCTCTAGGCAAAACATAGCTAAAACTGTTGCTCAATACTGGTACAGCATCTACAATCACGACTGTCCAATTTCGATCCCCAAACGTGGTTGTAGATGCTCCTATTGTTCTCTGAATGTTTACTTCTGAAATTGCACACACAGTGGATATGTATAGGCTCATCTCATCTCATGGCTGGCTACTGAATGAAGCATTCCAAAACGGAGTCTAGACATCCATTAAGAGCAATGCAGAATTCAGACAGCAACCACCAACCAAACTTTTCACTAACAAGGAGAAGAATTCAGGACAAGTTTGGACTATCATGTCCAAGTTTATTCTCACATACGTACTTTTCATGACTAACAAGGAGAGGAGTTTCAGCCAGCAACCACCAACCAAACTGACCTGAAATCCTGAACCGAACACGGGCCAGGCCAGGTCCTACTCGGCGGCCTTGGGCTTGGAGAACTCGGAGATGCCGCTCCCCTCGATCCACTGCTCCCAGTTCCTCCCGTCCGCCTTCCTGTACTCGACGTGCGCCAGGGTGCCGGCGTCGACGCAGGCGGCGGTGACGGCGACGCCGTCGGGGTTGGACCTCGGGGTGTAGAAGGAGGTGATCCCGCACACCTTGCAGAAGGTGTGCTTGGCCGTGTGGGTGCCGAAGGTGTAGGTGGTGAGGAAGTCGCCGGCGCCGGGCTGGAGCGCGAACTTGTCCTTGGGCACGACGAAGTGGGTGTTGCCCCGCATGGAGCAGTCGGAGCAGTTGCAGACCCACGCCACCACGCTCGCCGGCGCCTCCACCTGCCACCGCACGCGCCGGCAGTGGCACCCGCCGCTGTGGACGACCTCCGGCTCCGAGCTCATCGTGGGCCTTCGGTTCTTGCCCGGCTGGTCTCTTGGGTCGAGGGGGAATGGGGGGATACAGGATATGGATGAGCTCTTGCACGAGGGGAAGAGATGCTGGGAACAGGCGTAGAAACCTGTCGCTCGTCGGGTTCACCGGTTTGTTTAGCTGCGCCGGGCTGATGCTACGTGCTCCCCGCAGGGGTAGACACTCGTCATCGGTGACACGATCACACGACCGAAGCGGCTGCGGCTGGCCAGCGACCAATGGGTCCGTTTGACTGTTAGAGTAGCGGCCCAGTTGGCCGAAAGTTCCATGAAAGAGGCCCCTCCCTCCCCTGCTCTGCCACCACTAGTCTCCCACGCCAGTTCCATGTGTTCACCAGAGGTTATTTAGGTGATGCATATCGGTCATCACTTTGTTGCAATACCTTTATCTCTCTGGGTTGTCATTCACCTGAGATTCTTCTTCTGGACAAGGATTTTTTTTTCCGAAACGGAGGCAAAGATTGCCTCATCTATTAATTAAGTAGAAGAAAATTGCCCGGTTAATTACGGGAAACCGGGCAAAAACCGGAACAACAAGGGCCAAGCCCACTCCCATAGACTAAACAACACAGGGCAAAGCCCACCCTTATCAACGACAAGTCGACTTGCGGCCAAACAACGCAGCTCCGACTCTAACGGAGAACTTAGAAGAACAAAACCAGGCACGGCTGGCGCCACGGAAGATCGCCGAATGAGCCACCTGCAGCCAGTCATCGTACACCACAGGGCCCCGCCGCCGCAGCTTCGACTCCACAGCAACAAGCAAACCGAGGCAAAACCGTGGACACGCCGGAGAAGAGCCGACTACCGCAACCATTACCGCGTTGCCGACATTGCTCCCACCATCATCGTTGCCGCAGGAGTCTGGTCGCCACAATGATTCTCTCGGAGCCGTCGCCCCGACATCCACCGCTCCGTCGCGCCCAGCGCAATCAACCGGCACCGCCTTCCGGGGCCGCCGCCCCGACATACCACCACTCGCCTCGAGCAGCAACGCCGCACAACCCAGCTGCCCGCAACCCACGCTGCTCAGGGCAACCGCTCGCAGACCACGAACGTCGCACCACATCCGGGGCCGCCGCCCCGACATAAAGTCAGACCGCCCCCTCTGGGACGCATCGACCGAGCCGACACCCCTACCGCCCAAGCGGGACAAGGATGCCACCCAACCAATGTCGAGATAGAGCCCCACCTCATAGAGCTGCCACTCACATTGTTTCCGAGATCGCCATCTCGACGCACAATTAGAAACCACCCGGAGCCGCCGCCCCGACGTCCACTGTCCCCGACGACGAAGAGATCAATGCAAACTGCAACATGCTGACTCTCCAAGACGATGTCTCAAACAAGGAAACGACGTAGCTGCCGTCATCGCCCGCTTCGACCATCCGAAGCTAGAGATTTCTCCCGGAGAGTCGTGTAATGGAGCTCCATGGCAACACCTTCAAGAAGGGGACGACACCATGGCCATGGCACCGCTGTTGCCGGCATCGACCCAAGGTCAGCGCTGGACTCTCGTCCGGAGCTCCTCCACACCTCCGAATCCGAGAAGATCCGAAGCGTTGCGCAGCACACAATCCCCTGGCCGACGTCCACCGGCTTCACCTTCCCGTTGCGCCAAGCTACCTCCGCCGTTGACCACCAAGCTCACGTGCAACACCACCCTGGCCACCCCCACCTTCACACCAGAACTAGAAGCGCCAGACCACCGCCGCCCGTCGTCGCAGCAGCACCACGCAGAGCCGACGAGCAGAGTCGCGCGAGAGGTCCCCGCAGGTGCCAGATCCAGCCGTGCCCAGCCAAGCCTAGCTACCATGCACACGCCACCAGCACCCAACCTCCGGAGCACAGGGGCGCCGACCAGCACCGCTGCAGATCCGGAGGGGACGCCGCCCGCAGCCGAAAGACCGCATCTCGCGGGATCTCGTCTCGAGCGCCGCCTGGATGCAAGACGCGACACCTCCCGCCCCGGCCGCCGCGCTGCCCATGCAGCCACAGCAGCCGCCTGGCCGCAGCAAGGTCCCGGGACCGCCGCCCCGGCGCCCGCACACCGCCGGCAGAGCACGTCGTCCTGGGCCAACGCGCAGAACCGGCCGGTGCCCTCGCAGCGCGAGAGAAGAAGGCCCGCCGCCACCGGCCGCCGCCCGGGCTTTGCCCGGCGGCGTCGCCCAGCGGCGGCGAGGGGAGGGGAGGGAGGTGGGGGCTGCCTGCGGCGGCGGCGCTAGGGTTCGCCCGAGCCGCCCCCAGGAGCGACGCGGACGCGGTCACAAATGGGTCTGCAGTCCTTGCGGACAAGGATTTTCGTCTATGCAACATTGACGGTTTAATAAAGCTCCGTGAGATTGTCAAAAAGAAATAGTAAACCACAGTTGTGAAATCCTAGCCGGCCAGAAGCCGGCGTTGTTTAGATGATCTATTGCGTTGTTGTTTGTTTACTTCCGGGGATTCTATGACTAAACAGCAGTTCGGCAACATGCATCCTGGGATGTGTCTCTTGTCACTACTTTCGCCGTTTCTAAATATTTGTCTTTTCAGAAATTTCCAATGAACTACCATATACAGATGTATATAGACATATTTTAAAGTGTAAATTCACTCATTTCGCTCCGTATATAGTCACTCGTTGAAATCTCTAGAAAGACAAATATTTAGAAACGGAGGAAGTAGTATCGAACGACCTATTGGTGACATCATATGTTTTGATGGGAAAGATTTTGCAGGTGGCAAAACCGGTCTCAAAATGGCATCGATTCTTAGGTGGTTCGGTAAAAAAATGGCAAGAGACATCCTACGTGTAACACACAATGGACGTCATTGTTTTTCTCCTCCGTGTGTGGTTTCTGTAGGCCCTATATATTTTGCACCTTGAGAGTGGATTGAAGTTTTCCCAACATTCAAAGACACCACCCACGTCGATCAACAGTTGCGGTACCTTTTTTTAACACAGTACAAAAGCAAGCGCTTATATACACGCATATACACTCACCTCTACGAACGCACGCACGCACACCCTATCTCTATGAGCATCTCTCAAAGACTGAGCCGGCATATCATATTGAAATTTACGAAGTCATCATTGCTGCTAAAAGGCTTGCCCGCAGACCAGTGTTGACCAACGTGGTCAGGACAAAGCTAGGGAAATCTCGTGCTTTTTTGAGATAAAAAAAATCTCATGCTTTTTGTTCTTCGGAGGCCGGTGTGGCTATGGGCTTTTTTCTTTTTTGGACAATGGCTATGGGCATTTCTTATTTGCCGTTCGCTGCCTCAAATCCTATTTGACGCCTGTAGCGCCAGTTACAGACCAAGTTGCAAACTGGCGCACACGCACCCCAGTTCCCTTCGGACGTTTTATTAGTGGCCGGCCTACATACGGATGCACGTTGCTGAGAAGCTCACAACTGGCGCACACGCACCCCTGTTCCAGAAGCTTCCGGTCTGTTCTTTTTCTTCCAGGTTTTTCTCAACCTGGTTCCTGTCCGGTTTTTCTTTTTTTTTGTTTAATTTTTCTTTTCTTTTTTCCTTTTTTCAAATGCATGAAATTTTTTCAAGTCGTGTTTATTTATTTATTTTGTGGACTTTTTCAATTTTGAAGTTTTTTCAACTTCATGACCTTTTTCAAATTCGTGTATTTTTCAAATTTGTCAAACCTTTTTAAAAACATGTGATTTTTTTATTACGCAAACTTTTTTCAATTGCTTCAAATCGATGGAATTTTTCAAATCCGTCAACTTTTTCCCAAAATCTCCAAACTTTTTCCAAATTCATGAACTTCTATCAAATTCATTTTATTCAAATCCATGAATTTATTTTCAAACTAATGAATTTTTTTAAAATTCATGAATATCTGTCAAAATTCACAAAAAATATATATTCAAATCATGATTTTATTTTTAACATTCATGAGCCTTCTTTCAAATGCATGAATATATTCAAATCGATGAACTATTGTTTGTCTAGAGTCAATTTTTTAGTGGTCAAAAAGTCAAACCGTGGGCAGACGCGAGCCACGACCGAGCTAGGAGGAAGTCGGTGTTAGCTATCAAGCTAGGAGCGAGTTGATGTTAGCGATCGGGTGAGAAATCTTAACGGACCGGCCCAACAGTGCATGCGCGTGAGCGCTGCTTCCCCCGACTGGCGCAGAAGGCGTGGAACATCAAGCACGGGAGGCCCAGGAAGCTACACATGGAGGTAGGGGTGGAAAGTGGTAGTGGATAATCCGAAATATCTTATATTAGTATTTGACAAAATTCCTATTTGTATCCGAAAAATCCACATCCGAACCAAAATGAAAATGAAAATTATCCGTATATGATTTATTTAAAAAATAAAAAAATATGGTATGAGATTTTGACACAAATATGGATATGGAAGTGGATATATCCGTATCCAAATAAGATTATGGAAGATAATTTTGAAAATGCTAGCCTCAATGTTCCAATTATCCAACATAAAAGCCAAATAAGTGGTCAAATATTAATCTTTGTGTGATTAAACATACAAATTATTATGCATTACACTATTTATTCATAAATCTATTTATCATTGACTTATTGTATGTCGCAAGTTGATTATTTCATGTCACATAGCTATTGACTAATGTTCTTAAGTAATATGTCACTAATATTCGTATCTCTTTTGAATCGAGTAACATCCGATAGGTATCCGTATTCTAGTAACATCCGATTCGCATTCGTATCCAAAAAATTATAGCCTCATTCGTATTCATTTTGAAAATATGAAAGAAAATGATAAGAACACTATTCAATCCGCATATGATCCATTTCCACCCCTACATGGAGGGGCGGGAGGGCAGCTAGCGTACAACATCCTCTGTATGCAAGGAAAACAAAGGGTTTAGTGTTTTCTTCTCACACGAGTTTTTTTTTGCTTCTTTTTTTTAGTTTTTCCCTGTTTTTTCTAGTACACGGAACATAACTACATCCGCGTGCTTAGTGGGAAAGCACATGTATGCTGTCCAAGGTGAAGCACTAGTTAAAGGGAAGCACCAGTGTGCTCCCATGCAGCTACGCATAGTACCGCTTATGATATGTGGTACGTAATTTTTTTACTGCACATGAACTGACCAAAATCATCATCATAGTGCATGCAACAATATAATACCCTCGACAATCCATCAGCGCAACAGAGATCCTGACAATATTGATTAAGTCATCCAACTCCCGCGGCTGGTTATACCTCCCAGCCGCGAGAGTTTTTCCTCGCACGATCCATTAGACTTAGCGTCAAACCTTACAACGGCTTGAAGATATCTACGCATACCCAAGTAGCAACACCGCAACAACTAGTGGATCAACACACTGAGGGAAATCTACATCTAGTCTAGAAAGCGGGGGGGATGACAACTAGAAGGGGGGCAGGGTGCCGCCAGGTGGAGGAGTCCGCCAAATTCTTGGTCACCTCCTGGTGCGCCTCCTGCCACTCTATGTATAGTTGGCCAAGAGGGGCACCCGCCAGGCTGCCTTTCCCCCCAAACTCGGTAGCGCCGACCCCATTTGCTTTGCCATGCCCCCCAAACATGGGGCATCTCCCTGGGTTGTGTTCCCCAAAGAAGGGGGGACACTGGCATTGTGGCAGAATTTATTTAGTAAACTTATAATGAGGTTGTACTTGAGCTCGTGGAAGAGCTTCGAAACACTCATGTTGGTCTATTTCAACACTTTGCTTTTTGTTCTTTTTTCTTTTTTCTTTTTGTTTGCTTTGTTTGTCATTTTATTTTGTTTCTTTTCAAGTTAGCTTTTAAAAACCAAACATCCAAAAATATAAAGTTTTCCTTCGCTCTTTTCAAGTTGCTTTTTTATTTGTATCGTTTGCTAACTTTTTACAACGGAGTTGATCTACGCCGACCAACAAGGAGCACGTAAATAGGGAGAGAAGCGTAGTCGTTCACGTATGTGATGTATGTCCTACGACTTCCAGGGATATCTCATCGGTTGGAGATGCTCTAAGCTGGTAAGACAACCTGTAATCTCGAACAACAAAGCCGCGTTAAATAGAGCATGTGGATAATCAAGGATGTGGAGTCTAGATGTTTCGGCGATGATTGTAGCATGAACATTGAATGGAAAATAAGCATACTTGACCGTAACAGAAAAAAGTTTGCTCTTATCGGAATTAAGGAGATGTCGTTGCATCAAGAAACCTTTTGTTGATGACAAGAGCGCGTGACCAACGGCATCATTTGATAACAACCTAGTGATCACAAAATGGACAAAAAAGGGTCGCCTATACACGACTAATTTGATCCGGTCGCCAATTTCGGAGGCGTCCTAACCGAGCCCCACCTGCAGTATCCCCGTCTCTGATTCATGCACTGCCTAACTTGAATTGATTAAAAATGGATCCTTCTCACTTCGCTTGCCAAGCCTCGGACTGCCCTTCGCCTATGACGCCGCGGCAAGCCACATCGTTGTCGGTTCCAGCTCCCTCCCGGGTCGGCCTGTCGCCCATGTCCCCGTGCTTCGACGCCCCCGTCTCAGTCTCAAATGTTGCCTTCTCTCCCATAAAAAGTCGGTTGACCCACGAGTTTTTGAGTTGCAATATTAGAAAAACTGGAGTAACAATATTCGTTGTTCATGCGCGTTCAAACTTGGAAACGTAGAAGAGTGTGGAAGAGAGAGTGACAGAAGAATGTGGCAACTCGTAGCGCAAGTAAGGATAACCAACAAGGAGTAATATTAGCCAGAGAATATGTTGCTACAGATCATTCATTGCCCTAGAGAGCAACATTATCTCTAACAAGAATAAAGGATAAACCATCTCGATCTCATGCCCTCCTCGTGTAGTATTTCATTCCTGCACACAATTGCATTACCATATTATATTTTGACGCAAACAGCAGGAGCTCTGCCTTTGCATTATAGAAGAAAGAGAAGTCATTACAAAACCACTAGAGCCTAGCTCAGACACCATACCCATGCACTCAGAACAACATGAAAAACATCACATCACGGGAAATCTCACATCTATACTACAGTGGTCCTCTTAGTTGCCTTCCAGAATAAATTAACCTCCTCCTTGATGAAAACAGCCAGAGAGATGGCCATCTGCTCCTTCTGGTCAAAAACCCTCCAGTTTCGCTCCATCCACAGATTCCACGCGACATTACCACATTATAAATACTCTGGATAGCTTTGTTTGTCATTTTATTTTGTTTCTGTGCAAGATAGCTTTTAAAAAACAAAATTCCAAAAATATAATAAATTTTCTGATGTGGAGCATCCCAAGGTCATCCCCATGGACCTACCATCGTCTCACCAAGTGCCTAGCGGACCCATGACACAAGCACGTGCAAGAGCTCTCGAAACCGAGATGCCATCTCTTCTCTCACAAGTTCACTTCGATGCACATGAGACATGGCTACTACCTCAAATGGAGACATTATGCATACTCAGGTGTCAAGCAGTTAGCCATCAAGAAGCTAAGGAGCAAGGAGAATCCGAAGAGGAGGATGGACGTGAAGGAGAAGAGATGCGGAAGAAGCTACAGGCTCCGGACGACCGACCAAGGCCGGACGTCTGACGATCTCCAGGCTCCGAACGTCCGACACAACCACACCCGAGCCAAAACTACGGATTTCCGAAGCCACCCGGACGACCGGCGCCCAGACGACCGACCCCGACCGGACGAATCTACGGACATCTGGACCCTCGCGAGCCTCCGGACGACCGGAGACTCCCGAACGTCCGACCCCTGTGTGCTGTTATGTGTTGGGCCGCAGCCTTGTACCCCCCACTTCGTCCCCTTTTGCACTAAGACTATAAATAGAACTCCTATTCCTTCTAGATAGGGTTAGCATTGGTTTAGCTCATATTAGAGATAGAGCATTGCTCATCCACATCGGATCTACTCCACGAGAGATATTGCGGCCCCTCTTCGGAGAAGATCCCTTTGGATTCAAGACCTCCTTGCGGAGAAGACCTCAAGACCTCCTCACGGAGAAGACCGGTGACCTTTGCATCGTCCTTAGTTGTCCATGGATCGTGTGATCTCTTATGTACTCGAGGATCTAGCATATGTGTGACTATTTCTTGTTGGTTTAGTGATTTTTTTCTCGTGTTTCCCCTCGTGTTTTCCCTCGTGTTCTTCGTGTTCATCGAGGGATCCGCTCCTTTCGTGAAAGATCGGGCGATTAGGGTTCTACTCTACATCATCTTCGTATCTAGAGCCACGTTGGTCACTATTTTGGAGCCTCCCCGTGAAGGAAATATGCCCTAGAGGCAATAATAAAGTTATTATTTATTTCCTTATATCATGATAAATGTTTATTATTCATGCTAGAATTGTATTAACCGGAAACATAATACATGTGTGAGTACATAGACAAACAGAGTGTCACTAGTATGCCTCTATTTGACTAGCTCGTTGATCAAAGATCGTTATGTTTCCTAACCATAGACATGATTTGTCATTTGATTAACGAGATCACATCATTAGGAGAATGATGTGATTGACTTGACCCATTCCGTTAGCTTAGCACTTGATCGTTTGGTTTGTTGCTATTACTTTCTTCATGACTTATACATGTTCCTATGACTATGAGATTATGCAACTCCCGTTTACCGGAGGAACACTTTGTGTGCTACCAAACGTCACAACGTAACTAGGTGATTATAAAGGTGCTCTACAGGTGTCTCCGAAGGTACTTGTTGGGTTGGCGTATTTCGAGATTAGGATTTGTCACTCCAATTATCGGAGAGGTATCCCTGGGCCCTCTCGGTAATGCACATCACTTAAAGCCTTGCAAGCATTGCAACTAATGAGTTAGTTGCGGGATGATGTGTTACGGAACGAGTAAAGAGACTTGCCGGTAACGAGATTGAACTAGGTATTGAGATACCGACGATCGAATCTCGGGCAAGTAACATACTGATGACAAAGGGAACAACGTATGTTGTTATGAGGTCTGACCGATAAAAGATCTTCGTAGAATATGTGGGAGCCAATATAAGCATCCAGGTTCCGCTATTGGTTATTGACCGGAGATGTGTCTCGTTCATGTCTACATTGTTCTCGAACCCGTAGGGTCCGCACGCTTAACGTTACGATGACAGTTTCATTATGAGTTTATATATTTTGATGTACCGAAGGTTGTTCAGAGTCCCGGATATGATCACGGACATGATGAGGAGTCTCGAAATGGTCGAGACGTAAAGATCGATATATTGGACGGCTATATTCAGACACCGGAAGTGTTTCGGGTGATTCGGAAAAAACTGGAGTGCCAGAAGGGTTACCAGAACCCCCCGGGGAAGTATTGGGCCTTAGTGGGCCTGAGAGGAGAGAGAGGGCAGCAGCCCAGGAGGTGGCGCCCCCCATGGGGAGTCTGAATTGGACTAGGGGAGGGGGGCGCGGCCCCTCTTTCCCTCTCCCTCTCCCTCTCTTTCCTTTCCCCTTCTCTCTTCCTAGTTGGACTAGGAAAGGGGAGTCCCACTCCTACTAGGAGGAGGACTCCCCCTCCTTGGCGCGCCCCAAGGGCCGGCCGGCCTCTCCCCCTTACTCCTTTATATACGGGGGCAGGGGGCACCTCTAGACACATAAGTTGATCTTCGTGATCGTTCTCTTAGTCGTGTGTGGTGCCCCCCTCCACCATAATCCTCGATAATATTATAGCGGTGCTTAGGCGAAGCCCTGTGACGGTAGAACATCAAGATCGTCACCACGCCGTCGTGCTGACGGAACTCTTCCCCAACACTTTGCTGGATCGGAGTCCGGGGATCGTCATCGAGCTGAACGTGTGCTAGAACTCAGAGGTGTCGTAGTTTCAGTGCTTGATCGGTCGGGCCGTGAAGACGTACGACTACATCAACTGCGTTGTGCTAACGCTTCCGCTTCTGGTCTACGAGGGTACATAGACAACACTCTCCCCTCTCGTTGCTATGCATCACCATGATCTTGCGTGTGCGTAGGAATTTTTTTGAAATTACTACGTTCCCCAACAGTGGCATCCGAGCCTAGGTTTTATGCGTTGATGTTGTGCACGAGTAGAACACAAGTGAGATGTGGGCGATATAAGTCATACTGCTTACCAGCATGTCATACTTTGGTTCGGCGGTATTGTTGGATGATGCGGCCCGGACCGACATTACGTGTACGCTTACGCGAGACTGGTTCTACCAACATGCTTTGCACACAGGTGGCTGGCGGGTGTCAGTTTCTCCAACTTTAGTTGAACCAAGTGTGGCTACGCCCGGTCCTTGCGAAGGTTAAAACAACACCAACTTGACAAACTATCGTTGTGGTTTTGATGCGTAGGTAAGAACGGTTCTTGCTAAGCCCGTAGCAGCCACGTAAAACTTACAACAACAAAGTAGAGGACGTCTAACTTGTTTTTGCAGGGCATGTTGTGATGTGATATGGTCAAGACATGATGCTAAATTTTATTGTATGAGATGATCATGTTTTGTAACCGAGTTATCGGCAACTGGCAGGAGCCATATGGTTGTCGCTTTATTGTATGCAATGCAATTGCGCTGTAATGCTTTACTTTATCACTAAGCGGTAGCGATAGTCGTGGAAGCATAAGATTGGCGAGACGACAACGATGCTACGATGGTGATCAAGGTGTTGCGCCGGTGATGATGGTGATCATGACGGTGCTTCGAAGATGGAGATCACAAGCACAAGATGCTGATGGCCATATGATATCACTTATATTGATTGCATGTGATGTTTATCTTTTATGCATCTTATCTTGCTTTGATTGACGGTAGCATTATAAGATGATCCCTCATTAAATTATCAAAGTATAAGTGTTCTCCCTGAGTATGCACCGTTGCGAAAGTTCTTCGTGCTGAGACACCACGTGATGATCGGGTGTGATAGGCTCTACGTTCAAATACAACGGGTGCAAAACAGTTGCACATGCATAATACTCAGGTTAAACTTGACGAGCCTAGCATATAACAAATATGGCCTCGGAACACGGAGACCGAAAGGTCGAGCATGAATCATATAGTAGATATGATCAACATAGTGATGTTCACCATTGAAACTACTCCATCTCACGTGATGATCGGACATGGTTTAGTTGATTTGGATCACGTGATCACTTAGAGGATTAGAGGGATGTCTATCTAAGTGGGAGTTCTTAAGTAATATGATTAATTGAACTTTAATTTATCATAAATTTAGTCCTGGAAGTATTAGCATATCTATGTTGTAGATCAATAGCTCGCGTTTAGCTCCCCTGTTTTATTTTTGATATGTTCCTAGAGAAAACTAAGTTGAAAGATGTTAGTAGCAATGATGCGGATTGGATCCGTGATCTGACGTTTATCCTCATTGATGCACAGAAGAATTATGTCTTTAATGCACCGCTAGGTGACAAACCTATTGCAGGAGCAGATGCAGATGTTATGAACATTTGGCTAGCTCAATATAATGACTACTTGATAGTTTAGTGCACCATGCTTAAACGGCTTAGAATCCGGACTTCAAAGACGTTTTGAATGTCATGGACCATATGAGATGTTCCAGGAATTGAAGTTAATATTTCAAGCAAATACCCGAGTTGAGAGATATGAAGTCTCCAACAAGTTCTATAGCTAAAAGATGGAGGAGAATAGCTCAAGCAGTGAGCATGTGCTCAGATTGTCTGGGTACTACAATCGCTTGAATCAAGTGGGAGTTAATCTTTCAGATAAAATAGTGATTGACAGAATTCTCTAGTCATCATCACCAAGTTAGTAGAACTTCATGATGAACTATGATATGCAAGGGATAACGAAAACGATTCCCAAACTCTTCGTAATGCTGAAATCGACGAAGGTAGAAATCAAGAAAAATATCAAGTGTTGATGGTAGACAAGACCACTAGTTTCAAGAAAAGGGCAAAGGAAAGAAGGGGAACTTCAAGAAGAACGGCAAGCAAGTTACTGCTCAAGTGAAGAAGCCCAAGTCTGGTCCTAAGCCTGAGACTAAGTGCTTCTACTGCAAAGGGACTGGTCACTGGAAGCGGAACTGCCCCAAGTATTTGGCGGATAAGAAGGATGGCAAAGTGAATAAAGGTATATTTGATATACAGATTATTGATGTGTATTTTACTAGTGTTCGTAGAAACCCCTCGGTATTTGATACTGGTTCAGTTGCTAAGAGTAGTAACTCGAAACGGGAGTTGCAGAATGAACATAGACTAGTTAAGGGTGAAGTGACGATGTGTGTTGGAAGTGGTTCCAAGATTGATATGATCATCATCGCACACTCCCTATACTTTTGGGATTAGTGTTGAACCTAAATAAGTGTTATTTGGTGTTTGCGTTGAGCATGAATATGATTTAATCATGTTTATTGCAATACGGTTATTCATTTAAGTAAGAGAATACATTGTTGTTCTGTTTACATGAATAAAACCTTATATGGTTACACACCCAATGAAAATGGTTCATTGGATCTCGATCATAGTGATACACATATTCATAATATTGAAACAAAAAGATGCAAAGTTAATAATGATGGTGCAATTTATTTGTGGCACTGCCGTTTAGGTCATATTGGTGTAAAGCGCATGAAGAAAATCCATGCTGATGGGCTTTTGGAATCACTTGATTATGAATCGGTTGATGCTTGCAAACCATGCCTCATGGGCAAGATGACTAAGACTCCGTTCTCCAGAACAATGGAGCGAGCAACAGATTTGTTGGAAATCATACATACTGATGTATGTGGTCCGATGAATATTGAGGCTCGTGGCAGGTATCATTATTTTCTGATCTACACAGATGATATGAGCAGATATGAGTATATCTACTTGATGAAACACAAGTCTGAAACATTTGAAAAGTTCTAAGAATTTCAGAGTGAAGTTGAAAATCATCATAACAAGAAAATAATGTTTCTACGATCTGATCGTGGAGGAGAATATTTGAGTTACGAGTTTGGTCTACATTTGAAACAATGCGGAATAGTTTCGCAACTCACGCCACCCGGAACACCACAGCGTAATGGTGTGTCCGAACATCGTAATCATACTTTATTAGATATGGTGCGATCTATGATGTCTCTTACTGATTTACCGTTATCGTTTTGGGGTTATGCTTTAGAGACGGCTGCATTCACGTTAAATAGGACACCATCGAAATCCGTTGAGACGACGCCTTATGAACTGTGGTTTGGCAAGAAACCAAAGTTGTCGTTTCTGAAAGTTTGGGGCTGCGATGCTTATGTGAAAAAGCTTCAACCTGATAAGCTCGAACCCAAATCGGAGAAATGTGTCTTCATAGGATATCCAAAAGAAAATGTTGGGTACACCTTCTATCACAGATCCGAAGGCAATATATTTGGTGTTTTGAATGGATCCTTTCTAGAAAAGGAGTTTCTCTCGAAAGAAGTGAGTGGGAGGAAAGTAGAACTTGATGAGGTAACTGTACCTGCTCCCTTATTGGAAAGTAGTTCATCACAGAAATCTGTTCCTGTGACTACTACACCGATTAGTGAGGAAGCTAATGATGATGATCATGTAACTTCAGATCAAGTTACTACCGAACCTCGTAGGTAAACAAGAGTGAGATCCGCACCAGAGTGGTACGGTAATCCTGTTCTGGAGGTCATGTTACTTGACCATGACGAGCCTACGAACTATGAGGAAGCGATGATGAGCCCAGATTCTGTGAAATGGCTTGAGGCCATGAAATCTGAGATGAGATCCATGTATAAGAACAAAGTATGGACTTTGATTGACTTGCCCAAAGATCGGCGAGCCATTGAGATTAAATGGATCTTCAAGAGGAAGACGGACGCTGATAGTAGTGTTACTATCTACAAAGCTAGAATTGTTGCAAAAAGGTTTTTGACAAGTTCAAGGTGTTGACCACGATGAGAATTTCTCACTAGTATCTATGCTTAACTCTGTCCGAATCATGTTAGCTATTGCCGCATTTTATGAAATCTGGCAAATGGATAAACAAAACTGCATTCCTTAATAGGATTTATTAAAGAAGAGTTGTATATGATGGAACCAGAAGGTTTTGTCGATCCTAAAGGTACTAACAAAATATGCAAGCTCCAGCGATCCATCTATGGACTGGTGCAAGCATCTCGGAGTTGGAATATATGCTTTGATAAGTTGATCGAAGCATATAGTTTTATACAGACTTGCGGTGAAGCCTGTATTTACAAGAAAGTGAGTGGGAGCACTACAGCATTTCTGATAAGTATATGTATGACATATTGTTGATCGGAGATGATGTAGAATTATTCTGCAAAGCAGAAAGGAATGATTGAAAGGAGTTTTTTCAAAGAAAGACCTCGGTGAAGCTACTTACATATTGAGCATCAAGATCTATAGAGATAGATCAAGACGCTTGATAAGTTTTTTCAATGAGTACATACCTTGACAAGATTTTGAAGTAGTTCAAAATGGAACAGTCAAAGGAGTTATTCCCTGTGTTACAAGGTGTGAAGTTGAGTAAGACTCAAAACCCGACCACGACAGAAGATAGAGAGAGAATGAAAGTCATTCCCTATGCCTCAGCCATAGGTTCTATAAAGTATGCCATGTTGTATACCAGACCTATTGTATACCCTGCCCCGAGTTTGGCAAGGGAGTACCATAGTGATCTAGGAGTAGATCACTGGACATTGGTAAAAATTATCCTTAATGGAATAAGGATATGTTTCTCGATTATGGAGGTGACAAAAGGTTCGTCGTAAAGGGTTACGTCGATGCAAGTTTTGACACTGATCCAGATGACTCTAAGTCTCAATCTGGATACATATTGAAAGTGGAAGCAATTATCTAGAGTAGCTCCGTGCAGAGCATTGTTGACATAGAAATTTGCAAAATACGTACGGATCTGAATGTGGCAGACCCGTTGACTAAACTTCTCTCACAAGCAAAACATGATCACATCTTAGTACTCTTTGGGTGTTAATCATATAGCGATGCGAACTAGATTATTGACTCTAGTAAACCCTTTGGGTGTTGGTCACATGTCGATGTGAACTATGGGTGTTAATCACATGGTGATGTGAACTGTTGGTATTAAATCACATGGCGATGTGAACTAGATTATTGACTCTAGTGCAAGTGGGAGACTGAAGGAAATATGCCCTAGAGGCAATAATAAAGTTATTATTTATTTCCTTATATCATGTCGATGTGAACTAGAATTGTATTAACCGGAAACACAATACATGTGTGAATACATAGACAAACAGAGTCACTAGTATGCCTCTACTTGACTAGCTCGTTGATCAAAGATGGTTATGTTTCCTAACCATAGACATGAGTTGTCATTTGATTAACGGGATCACATCATTAGGAGAATGATGTGATTGACTTGACCCATTCTGTTAGCTTAGCACTTGATCGTTTAGTTTGTTGCTATTGTTTTCTTCATGACTTATACATGTTCCTATGACTATGAGATTATGCAACTCCCATTTACTGGTGGAACACTTTGTGTGCTACCAAACATCACAACGTAACTGGGTCATTATAAAGGTGCTCTACAGGTGTCTCCGAAGGTACTTGTTGGGTTGGCGTATTTCGAGATTAGGATTTGTCACTCCAATTGTGAGAGAGGTATCTCTGGGCCGTCTCGGTAATGCACATCACTTAAAGCCTTGCAAGCATTGCAACTAATGAGTTAGTTGCGGGATGATGTGTTACGGAACGAGTAAAGAGACTTGCCGGTAACGAGATTGAACTAGGTATTGAGATACCGACGATCGAATCTCAGGCAAGTAACATACCGATGACAAAGGGAACAACGTATGTTGTTATGCGGTCTGACCGATAAAATATCTTCGTAGAATATGTGGGAGACAATATGAGCATCCAGGTTCCGCTATTGGTTATTGACCGGAGACGTGTCTCGGTCATGTCTACATTGTTCTCGAACCCGTAGGGTCCGCACGCTTAACGTTACGATGATAGTTTCATTATGAGTTTATATATTTTGATGTACCGAAGGTTGTTCAGAGTCCCGGATATGATCACGCACATGACGAGGAGTCTCGAAATGGTCGAGACGTAAAGATCGATATATTGGACGGCTATATTCGGACACTGGAAGTGTTTTGGGTGATTTCGGAGAAAACTGGAGTGCCGGAAGGGTTACCGGAACCCCCCGGGGAAGTATTGGGCCTTAGTGGGCCTGAGGGGAGAGAGAGGGCAGCAGCCCAGGAGGTGGCGCGCCCCCTCCCATGGGGAGTCCAAATTGGACTAGGGGAGGGGGGCGGCCCCTCTTTCCCTCTCCCTCTCTTTCCTTTCCCCTTCTCTCTTCCTAGTTGGACTAGGAAAGGGGAGTCCTACTCCTACTAGGAGGAGGAATCCCCCCTCCTTGGCGCGCCCCAAGGGTCGGCCGGCCTCTCCCCCTTGCTCCTTTATATACAGGGGCAAGGGGCACCTCTAGACACACAAGTTGATCTTCGTGATCGTTCTCTTAGCCGTGTGCGGTGCCCCCCTCCACTGTAATCCTCGATAATATTGTAGCGGTGCTTAGGCGAAGCCCTACGACGGTAGAACATCAAGATCGTCACCACGCCATCGTGCTGACGGAACTCTTCCCCGACACTTTGCTGGATCGGAGTCCGGGGATCGTCATCGAGTTGAACGTGTGCTAGAACTCGGAGGTGCCGTAGTTTCGGTGCTTGATCGGTCGGGCCGTGAAGACGTACGACTACATCAACCGCGTTGTGCTAACGCTTCCGCTTCTGGTCTACGAGGGTACGTAGACAACACTCTCCCCTCTTGTTGCTATGCATCACCATGATCTTGCGTGTGCATAGGAATTTTTTTGAAATTACTACGTTCCCCAACACCCCGTTGTGTTTCTAGCCTAGTTTTTGTTGATTTTGTCCATAATTCAAAAATTCACCACAAAAACAGCCTCAATTTTTTTGTGATTTGTTGGTGTGTTGAAATTTTGTTGGATTTAATCCGTGGATTTGCTTTGTCTTGAGTGGATCTAGCTTTTTCCCCCCTTTCCCCACCCTTTCCATCCACGAAATCGGCCGAATTTGACCATTTTTCGCCATCAGCATCACGAACCCGTCCTGTTCATCCCGTGCCCGACATTTCTCCCAGGCACCGGACATCCGACCGCTTACGGACGTCCGACGACCGGACGACCGGCCCATCCCGGACGTCCGAAGATCCCTGACAAAAGTGAGTTTTCTAAGTTTTGGTCACCACCACTGTCCCACTTCCGCATACGCACCATCACCACTTCCGCATACCACTACCATTGCTTACCCGTTTCGCTCTCTGACATGTTTTGCCACTTCGAGATTTGAGAATTTGAGTTGCGGTTCCGTGTCCTATTGTGTTTCGGCTATTTAGGTACGGTTCAACATCAACTTCACCGCCACTCATCTTCGCCGCGGACGCGTCATCAACAACGATCACCTCAACTACATCTTGGTATTCGTGCCACAATTTTGACACCATCAACTGTTTCTTGCTTACAAGGACCAACGGGCGGTAACCTCTCCTTGCTATTGGACATATCATTCTTGCCATTACATTGATAGCCATCATAGCCTTACTCCTTTGCGTCGCTTACCCATCGAGACTAGCTTTTGAGTATTGCACGCAACGAGACTTATGCACATTAGTGATCATACTTCCCATAGCATACATACATCATTGGTGCATATCTTGGTATCATCTCTTGTGTCACAAGGTTGTCATTGCATACACAATTGCTATCTTGGTTCGTGAAGCATTGCATGAGAAAAAAGCTGAAACAACAAAGAGCCAAACAAGCTTTTAAGCAAAAGGGAAAGATGAGCAAAGAGATTTTAAGCAAGAACCATAGCATCATACAACATTAAGATTGTCATATTAGATCATCTTGGATCATATCATAGAAACACCTTGCATAGAGCATACTTGGGATAGAAGTTGTTGCATTTTTGCTAAGTAGGTTGTGCACAAGTCTTTGGATCTGCCTATTGTGCAATCGTGCTAGCATCTCTCTAGTGTTGTGCAACAAGAGCATTTTTGTGGATTCCACATTTTGGCTCATCCTTGGTTGCACGACCCCACTTATCTTTTTGCGTGTGTGTTTCTGTGTACCGTATATTGTTTGGTCTACTCATTGCATTGCAAACTTGCGAATATTTTCCAACATTATTGAAGCTCACTTACAATCGCATCATATTTTGTGTCACCATCCTAACCAAGCTCCACCATAAGCTTTTACTTGTGTAGGTGTGAGAAACCGACAAGAATTGGTACCAATTGTGCTATTTCCTTGTCCACATTGGAGTGATCATTGATCCACCTTCAACTTCGGTCAAGGTACATTTGGTATACGTTCTTCTCTTTCTACCACTCACATTTTTCTCTTGAAATAATGGATAGGCCAAGTACTTGTACCAACCCACTCTTCATTGAGCACGACGACGACATGAACTCCTACGTCACCAAGAGCCACCTCTTTGGTGCACAACGTGCTTTGCATCAAGAGCAACAGGCAATGAGTGAACGCATCGACAACCTCGCCGCCGACTTACGACTCTCCGAGCAACGTATAAGGGACTACTTCGACCACAAGCTCGACGATCACAAGAGAGCGACGCAAGAATGGACGAGATTCGCGCTTTGTTGCTCAACTGCTCTTCTTCCACTCCGTCCTCTTCAATAAGGAGCCGCTCAAGTCGACACTCCGACTTCACCCTCTCCGGCTCAAGTACACCGACATCAAACACTCTTCGACGTGCCACGCGCAACGATCGTCAAGAAAACCTAAATCCTCTACGCGACACCGACTCTCAAGAGCACCGACAACGTCACACCCAAGCGGCCTTTGCACAAGCACGAGAACGGCAACACCAACGCCAACATGAAGAGGAAGAGCGAGCGCGTCTACATCAAGAAGCACAAGATGCCGAGGCACAACGCCAAGAACAATAACTCCGTGAAGCTCAAGCAATTGAGGTGCAACGTGCCCTTTGAGATTCAAGTCGAGCCATAGCCAACCGAGGCCGACAAGCTTGTGAACATGAAGAAGCACTTCGCGAAGAAGCTCACGAACGAAGATTTCAAACTCGCGTGCAACGTCAAGCTCGACAAGTTCCTCCACAAGCTCGCCAAGGACATCAAGTTCACAAGAGCATGAAGACAATGGGAATCCTCCACGATAGGACCAACATGAGGTCGACAACCCTCCTCGCCAAGAGCAAAACGAGTTTGACAATCATCAACAACATGGGCGTCATCATCCCCGACCCCAACACAATGAAGAGCAACGCTACGGCAAGCTAAAGTTCACCATGCCCAAGTTCAATGGAAGCAACGATCCCGAAGAGTACCTTTCATGGGCATTGAAGGTCGACAAAATCTTCCGTTTGCACAACTACGACGAAGAGAAGAAGATCGTGATGGCATCCCTTGAGTTCCAAGACTATGTCCTCATTTGGTGGGAACAAGTCATCAAGCGTCGTGAGGCAAGAGGTGAACCACACATCACTACTTTGGCGCAGATGAAGGATGTCATGAGAGCACGCTTCATGCCTACCTACTACAACCGCGACCTCTTCAAGAAACTCCAACTACTCAAGCAAGCAACCAAGAGCGTTGAAGAGTACTACAAGGAGATGGAGATTGCCATGATATGAGCCATTGTCACGGAAGATGATGAGCAAACTATGGCACGTTTCTTGAATGGACTCAACCATCCTATCAAGAAGATCGCCGACTTCCAACCATACTCGAACCTCATCGAGCTAGTGCATCAAGCTACCAAAGCGGAACGTCAAGTGCAAGACGATTACAAGTATGCCAAGTTCTCATCCAAGTCATACGACTTCTCCAACAACCAAGCTTCAACGACTCCAACACCGTCTACCAAGCCTTCTACAAGCAACATCGACAAGTCGAGTTCCAAGAAAGCTTCGTCAACCCCAAGTCATACTACAACAACCAACTTCAAGCCGGGAGCTTCATCAACATCTACTCCAACCGATGAGACCGTCAAGACAAGTTCCTCCAAATGCTTCACATGTGGAGGTCGAGGCCACAAGTCCTACGAGTGCACCAACAAGCGGACCATGATCCTTAATGACAACGACACTTATGACTCAATGAGTGAAGGAGAAATGGAAGCCCTTGAGCAAGTGGCCATACACCGGCAAGTGAACGATGAAGAGGAACAAGTCTTTTGCGATGAAGATTCAAGTCCCGCTCTAGTTGTCTCCAAGGTCTTGACTCTTCAACATCACCAAGAAGAAGACCAAAGATGCCATACTTTCATACCTAGGCCGGCATCAATGGACGATCCGTCAAGGTCATCATCGATGGAGGGAGTTGTCATAACCTCGCAAGTGAAGAACTTTGCTCCAAGCTGCAATTGCCCAAGACGAAGCATCCACATCCCTACAAAGTTCAATGGCTTAGCGACTCCGGCACTATCCAAGTCGAGCATCGAGTACAAGTCTCCTTCAAAATTGGCGCCTACAAAGACACTTTGGAGTGCGATGTCGTTCCAATGACCGTTTGCTACCTTCTTCTTGGACGCCCATGGCAATTTGATAGAGGTGTCATCCACAACGGCCGAACGAACCACTACATCTTCAAGATGAAAGGAAAGGAGTACGTACTTCGACCCATGTCTCCAAGCCAAGTGATCGCCAACAAGAAAGCCACCCATCGTGGAGAGAATAGTGAGAGAGCGAGCCACCAAAAAGAGAGTGAGCGCCACAAGCCCAAATCGAGTGCCTCCACGATGAGCGACAAGAACTTAGTTCTATTTTCCACCAAAAGTGAGATAAGAGGAGTGTGTGAGAACCCATCTAGTGTCCTATACTATGTCCTTTTATGCAAGGACAATGCAACACAAGCTAACACCTCTCACGCTCTACCTTTAGTGTTGTCTTCTCTTTTGCAGGAATTTCAAGATGTTTTCCCCGATGAGCTACCTCCAGGACTACCTCCACTACGAGGCATCGAGCACTACATCGACCTCATCCCCGGAGCACCTCTTCCGAACAAATCTCCCTACCGCGTCAACCCCGAAGAAACCAAAAAAATACAAAGGCAAGTAAAGCATCTCATAGACCATGGACATGTGCGTGAAAGTTTGAGCCCTTGTGCCGTCCCGGTCATTCTTGTGCCAAAACGAGATGGTAGCTTTCGCATGTGCTCCGATTGTAGACCTATCAATGCTATCACCGTTCGCTATAGGTATCCCATTCCACGCCTTGATGATATGCTTGATGAACTTAGTGGTGCCACTATCTTTTCAAAAATTGATCTTAAAAGTGGTTACTATCAAATCCGCATACAAGAGGGTGATGAATGGAAAACCGCTTTCAAAACCAGGTTTGGATTATATGAGTGGTTAGTCATGCCTATGGGTCTATCGGAAGCACCAGGTACTTTTATGCGCCTTATGAATCATGTCTTTCGCCCTTACATTGGTGTGTTTGTTGTGGTCTACTTCGATGATATCCTTGTTTATAGCAAATCTCTTCAAGATCATGTCGCCCATGTTCGAACCGTTTTGCAAACTCTTCGAAACGAGCATCTCTTTGCTAACATGGAAAAGTGCCTTTTCAGCGTTGATACGCTTGTTTTATTGGGTTTTGTTGTATCTTCTAAGGGTGTTCATGTAGATGAGTCCAAGATCAATCCTATTAAGACTTGGCCCCAACCAACCAACTTGCAACAAGCGCGTAGCTTTCTTGGCCTTGCGGGTTTCTATCGTCGCTTTGTGAAAGATTTTAGCACCATTGCTTCTTCTTTGCATGCTTTGAGCAAGAAGAATGCGCCTTTTGTTTGGGGACCATCCCAAGATACCGCTTTCAATGAGCTTAAGAATTTGCTTACTCATTCTCCCGTGCTTGCTTTACCCAACTTTGACAAGCCTTTTGAGATTCATTGTGATGCTAGTGGTAATGGCATAGGAGGTGTGTTAACGCAAAAGAAGCGCCTCGTAGCTTACTTTAATGAGAAACTTTCCAGAGCGCAACTCAATTACCCCATCTATGACAAAGAGTTATATGCTTTAGTGCGAGTTTTGCACGAATGGGAACACTATCTTCACCCTCATGAATTCATCATTCATACCGATCATGAAACGCTCAAGTACCTTAAGGGTCAAACCAAGTTGAACAAGTGTCATGCTAAATGGAGTGAATTTATTGAGTCTTTTCCTTATATCATCAAGTACATTAAAGGTAAGGAAAATATTGTGGCGGATGCCCTTTCCCGCATATGCATGCTTGCTACTCAACTTGAATTGGATGTCATTGGCTTTGAGAACATAAAAGACTTGTATGAGCATGATCGTACTTTTGCTACTCCTTATGCCAAATGTTTGACACATACATCTTAGGAACGCTATTACATCAAAGATGGATATCTTATGAGCGCTAACAAGCTTTGCATCCCCGAGTATTCTCTTCGTTTATTGCTTTTGCAGGAATCTCATGGAGGAGGACTAATGGGACATTTTGGACGCGACAAGACTTTTGCTACGCTCTCCAAGAACTATTTTTGGCCCAAGATATTTCGCGACGTCAACCGCTTCACCAACCGATGCTCTACATGTCGCAAAGCTAAGTCTAGAGCTCAATCCCATGGAATTTATATGCCTCTCCCAATTCCATATCAACCATGGGAAGATATTAGCATGGATTTTGTACTTGGATTGCCTAGGGCTAGAAATGGAAAAGATTCGGCATTTGTCGTTGTGCACCGATTCTCTAAGATGGCACATTTCATTCCTTGCAACAAGATAGACGATGCTTCACATGTTGCCAACCTCTTTTGTAGGGAAATATTGCGTCTACATGGAGTGCCAAAGACGATCGTCTCAGACCGCAACGTCAAGTTCCTAAGCTACTTTTGGAAGACCCTATGCGCCAAGCTCGGAATCAAGCTACTCTTCTCCACAGCATATCATCTACAAACCGACGGCCAAACGAGGTGACCAACCGCACACTCTCCGCTCTACTTCGAGTACTCATCAAGAAGAACATCAAGGAGTGGGAGGAGTGTCTACCTATCGCCGAGTTCGCCTACAACCGAGTAAGACACTCAACAACTGGTAAGTCCCCCTTCGAGGTTGTCTACGAATTCAACCCATTGTCACCATTGGACATTCTTCCTCTACCACTACAAGAGCGCATCAATATGGACGCAAGTGCACGTGTGAACCATCTCAAGAAGGTGCATGAAGATACAAGGCACACCATCGAGCACCAAGTACAACGACTTGCGACCAAGCTCAACATCAACAAGCAACCCATGGTATTCGACATTGGTGATATTGTGTGGCTACACCTTTGCAAAGACCGCTTCCCCACCGAACGCAAGTCCAAGCTTCTACCTCGAGCGGATGGACCCTTCAAGGTGCTTGCACGCTACAACAACAACGCTTACAAGATCGACCTCCCGCGCGACAAGTACAACATGAGCGACATCTTCAATGTCAAGGACCTCTCGCCCTACCATGGTGATGAAGAATTTGATCAGAGGTCGGATCTTCCCCAAGGGAGGGGAGATGATGCGGAGCATCCCAAGGTCATCCCCATGGACCTACCATCGTCTCACCAAGTGCCTAGCGGATCCATGACACGAGCACGTGCAAAAGCTCTCGAAACCGAGGTGACATCTCTCCTCTCACAAGTTCACTTCGATGCACATAAGACATGGCTACTACCTCAAACAGAGACATTATGCATACTCAGGTGTCAAGGAGTTAGCCATGAAGAAGCTAAGGAGCAAGGAGAATCCGAAGAGGAAGATGGATGTGAAGAAGAAGAGATGCGGAAGAAGCTACAGGCTCCGACGACCGACCAGGGCCAGACGTCTGACGATCTCCAGGCTCCGGACGTCCGACCCAGACCGGACGTCCGACACAACCACATCCGAGCCAAAACTACGGATTTTCGAAGCCACCCGGACGACCGGCGCCCGGACGACCGGCCCCGACCGGACGTCCGGCCGAAGCCCACCCGAGCCGAATCTACGGATGTCCGACAGGCACCGGACGTCCGGACCCTCGCGAGCCTCCGGACGACCGGAGACTCCCGGACATCCGACCCCTGTGTGCTGTTATGTGTTGGGCCACAGCCTTGTACCCCCCACTTCGTCCCCTTTTGCACTAAGACTATAAATAGAACTCCTATTCCTTCTAGCTAGGGTTAGCATTGGTTTAGCTCATATTAGAGATAGAGCATTGCTCATCCACATCGGATCTACTCCACGAGAGAGATTGCGGCCCCTCTTCGGAGAAGATCCCTTTGGATTCAAGACCTCCTTGCGGAGAAGAGCTCAAGACCTCTTCACGGAGAAGACCGGCTACCTTTGTATCGTCCTTAGTTGTTCGTGGATCGTGTGATCTCTTATGTACTCGAGGATCTAGCATATGTGTGACTATTTCTTATTGGTTTAGTGATTTTATCGTGTTTCCTATCGTGTTTCCCCTCGTGTTTTTCCTCGTGTTCATCGCGGGATCCGCTCCTTTCGTGAAAGATCGGACGATTAGGGTTTTACCCTATATCATTTTCCTTCGCTCTTTTCAAGTTGCCTTTTTCATTTGCATCGTTTGCTTTGACTTTTTACAGCGGAGTTGATCTATGTCGACCGACAAGGAACACATAAAGAGGAACAGAAGCGTGAACGTTTACGGACATGACGTATTTCCTACGACTCCGAGAGTCCCAGGTATACCTCATCTATTGAAGATGCTCTAAGCTGATGGCAAGACAACCTGTGTTTTTTTGCACGTGAAGACAACCTGTAATCTTAAACAACAAAGCCGCGTTAAACAGAACACGTGGATGATCAAGGACGTGGAGTCTAGAAGTTTTGGCGATGATTGTAGCATGAAAACTGAATGGAAAATAAGCGTACTTGACCGTAACAGAAAAAAGCTTTGCCCTTCTCGGAATTATGGAGAGGTCGTTGCATCAAAAACCATTAGCTGATGACATGAGCGGCGTAACCAACGGCATCATCATTTGATATAACAACCCAATGATCACAAATATGGTCAAAAAAGGGTCACCTATACAGGACTAATTTGATCTGGTTGCCAATTTTGGAGGCGTCCTAACCGAGCCGTCGCTGGCCACCCGCAACATCCACATCTTTGATTTGCGCTTTGCCTAATCCGAACTTCCTAAAAAGGATCCTCTCATCCGTAATTGTCAATCCACTGACTGATGTTCGCCCATGATGTCGTGGCAAGCCACATCGTAGCTGGTTCCAGCTCCCTTTTGGCTCGGCCTCGCCCGTGTCCCCGTGCTTTGACGCCCTGTCTTATTCTATCTGAATCTAGATGCCAGTCGTGCGGCAGCATTACATCAGGATACGGTAGAGGCTGGCAGTTCTGCCAGTGCCACATCGCCTGATGCACTGACACGTTCACGCGCTGCCTCTGTCTCTGCCGGCGAGGCACCAACGGAGGCGAGAGGAAAGGGGTGGCGGGGGACTTGCCCTTGGCCTTGCTGCCGCTGGCGCCGGAGAAGAGGCCCATCTCGATGTGGTTGTGGTGGCTAGGGTTTGTCGGCGACGAGGGAGCAAAGGATGGCAGATGTGGACGGCGAGTTTGGATGAGGACGGCCCCGCCGCACGGTCGGCTTAAAAAAGAACGAGCGTCGTCGCTGACGCGTGGGCCTGTCGTTATAAATTAAACTGATCGCGTTGGTAACAGGTAGTTGGACGGCCGTCATGCGGGGACGCGGCGGACAGCGGGAATGCGCGCGAAGTGTCCATGCGGTGTCCGCGCCGGCGTATTTGGGACGTAAATTTGGGCCGCAAATACGTCGGCGCGGACGCGACGCGGACGTGATTTGGATTTGGATCGGCGCGTTGGGCCGCCATTTTTGTCCGCGCCGACCCAAAAGGACGCAGACGGACGAAATGGGTCGGCCCTTTGGAGTTGCACTAATCCTGCCCCAACTAATAGCCAGAGAATATGTTGCTAGATCATCCATTGCCCTAGAGAGCAACATTCTCTGTAACGAGAATAAAGGAGTAAACATCTCCATCTTCCATGCCCTCCTCGTGGTCGTGGGCATTTAATTCCTGCACGCAATTGCATTAGTACATTATAAATACGCTGGAGCACGAGCTAATCTGCAGGGCGCACACACTGCAATCACTCGTCAAGCACACACTAAAACCGGCAGCGAGTTATACACGTAGGTAACACAAGGAAAGGATGGATCGCCGCGCTAGCTCTGTCGTCCCGAGCGTCTGCGTCCAGATCCCCGACCAGCCCCAGCTGCCGACCACACCGTTCGAGCCGCACAAGGCCATACATACACTGACCCCTTGCGTCCGCTCCGGCGACGGCGACGACGTGGCGCCGCCGGAGCGCCGGCTCACCGTGCTGGCCATGCAGCTCGCGGTCCTCGAGAAGGTCGTGAGCCTCCTCGGCACGTTGGCCTTCATCACGGCCACGGTGGCCCTGCTCGGCGGCTTCGCCATCACGCTCGGCCGCACCGACTTCTGGTGCATCACCGTGCTGCTGCTCACCGAGGGCGCCCGCATCCAGGGCCGCAGCCACGAGCTGGAGTGGCAGCAGAGGGCCACGCCCACGTGGCGCCCGCCCGTGTAGTGGGCCGCCGTCGGCCACGTCTTCCACTGGCTCCAGCTGCTGTCCGCCAAGGTGTGCGCCGCCGTCTCCCTCGTCCGCCTCCTCACCCAGCGCTACGGCGGCGACAGCTGGACCAACCGCCGCGCCGCGCTCAACATATTCTACGGGCTCGCGCTCCTGGAGTCGCTGCTGTTCCTCGTGGAGAAGGCCCTGTGGCAGTGGAGGGTGGGGCACCAGCGCCTCCTCGAGCGCGTCGCCATGGAGTGCCACCTCGCCACCCCGTCTGGCCTCGTCGCCGTCCGCCGCTTCTTCTACGAGTCTTACTCCCGGAGCCTGAATGAGAGCATCTTCGATGGCCTGCGCATGAACCTCGTGTCCTACGCCGACGACATGCTCACCGCGGGCTCGTACGACGACCAGAGCCTCGGGGCCGGCATCCTTGGCGCGCTCGCCGAGTCCCACGGCCTCGCTGATCCCATGATCCGCAAGATCGGCATGTCCGCGTCCACCATCGAGCGGCTCGTCCAGATGCTCAGCTGGAAGAGCACGTCCGAGATGGACGTGCGCAGATCGGCCGCGGTTGTCGTCTCCATGCTCACCGAGAGGAAGCTCGTCGCCCTCCGCGTCGCCAGCATCCCTGGGGCGATGGCGTCCGTCGCTTCGTTGCTGTACGCCGACCTCGACGAGCTCAACCTCCTCGGCCTCTCCATCCTCAATAAGCTGGCGCACGACCATGGCAACTGCGACAAGATCGGCAAGACCCGTGATCTCCTTGACAAGATTGTTTCCTACTGTAGCATCGCTGGCGTGGGACAGGCAGAAGCACCGACGACGACGGACATGCGACTGAAGGCGGTGAAGCAGTCGCTCCTCGTGGTGAAGAGCCTGACGGACATGACCGGAACCATCGGGAAGCTTCTTCGGAGGGAGCTCTCCGACATCGTGTTCACCGTGAGCAATCTCAGGGAGGTGCTGGAGCAGCGTGACGGAAAGGTCCAGTCGGAGCTGCAGCAGCTGGCGATCGAGGTACTGACGAGCCTCGCCATGGACAAGGAGGCGAGGGAGATGATAGGCGCGACGGGGGGCGTGATCGAAGAGCTGGTCGCGATATTTCTACCGGAACAGGACCAGGCGAGGGTAAACCGGCAGACGGACGCGATCCGGGTGGAGGCCGGCGAGGCGCTGGCCATGCTTGCGCTGGAAAGCAGGACCAACTGCGGCACCATAATAATGGCTTGCGGCGGAGGCGTGGAGCGGCTGGTCGAGGCTCTGAGTGACCCCATCGTCGTCATCGGGGCGGCGACAATCCTGCGCAACCTGTGCACCTTCGCCGGGGACGAGTGGCACCTGGCCTCGGCATGCGTGACAGAAAAGGCGCTGGTGCAAACGCTGCTGCAGATCCTGCGGGAGTACAGCCGCCCGTGCGTCGCCGTCCCCCGGATCCGCCGTTACACCATCGAGCTCACCGTCGCCATGATGCGGCTGGACCCGCGTTACATCGCCATGTTTGTGGAGCATGGGATGGAAGGCGAACTGAGGCGCATCGCGGGCACCACCTCGGAGCTCGAGTGCTACAACGGCTGCTCGCTTGTCACGTCTGCATTGGAGCTGATGAAGATGTCCTGAAATTTCCTGCGTCAGAGCTTGACTCTTTTTTTTTTACTCTTACGTTCTTAGCGCATGTAATTTGCTAATATTCTCTACTTTTTGCGAAACTACATTTTTACAGTTTTTCAAAAGGTTGTGCACACAGTAAGTACACTTAGACATTGTGTAATTTTAGCAAAAATATTGGGAGCGGCATTTTGGCTCCCAGGAGCACAATACCCCGAAAAAAATAGCAAATGTTTTCAAAAAGTGCTGAAACACTTTGTAGATGAACGTGTTGTTGTTGGAAGCATGCTTGACAATTTTCATGTGAAACAGAGCAGCGGTGCTTCGTCGGTGAAAAAAATAAAAATTTTGGGTGATATTTTGTCTTTGAATTGTTTTTCTTTTTGCGCAGGCCAAAATGCTTAACGTTTTTGTCTCAAAATTTATAGGTAGCATTTGTATGTGGTAAAGATCACAAAAAAAATGTCTCAATTTTCTTGACATTTGAAAAAAAATTGGCCCCAGGAGTATGTGCTCCCGGGAGCCAAATTGACTTTCCGGTTTTAATATTTTATTTATGAACGAGTCCTCGATACTTCCAAAATCGATTTGGCATTTGATTTACCTTGAGAGATGCCTTGTAAAACCATCGAACTGTTGGATTTTGCAGCAAACACTAATTCTATCTTCAGATCATCCACAAAAGCTAAAACAGTACCCCATTCATTTCACTCACTGGCTAAGTCGTCTACAATGTCGGTTTCTGCCTCTCCAATCCTGGAGCGAAGCAGTGGTTCAAATTGGACTGAATGTCCTTCTGCGCCCAGCAACTGAAGAAGCTCATCCTCACACAAAATTTTCGCGTCCTTGCTCTTCTCCATGAGAAGAATACCCTCCGCTAGCTTCTCGTCGCCGTTGGCTCCTGACAGGTGGTTACCGCAAATCAGGTTCGACTTCTGTGGACCATCTCTAGCCTGAGCAGTGCTACAGCTTGTGATAAACTTCTCCGTGGCACTTATTTTCAGATTCTTGGTCGTCGGAATGGAGACAGTCTCGTTGTTGGCTGGGTAATAGCATGGCATCCCCAATTCAGATTCAATCCTCTCCTTCAAAAAGGACATCTGAGGCTTTTCGCCATGAACAAGAATCACATGGCTGGGTGAAAGAAATTCTGTGAGATCCATGATCCCTTTGGAGTCTGTGTGTGGACTGAATGACAGCTGATGAATCTGGTGCACGGAATGGAAAAAATAACACTGGTATTAGCATAATTACATTCAGAGAAAAGGATAAGCATGAACACAGGAAAAAAGGATTACAGAGGCTAACTACTAAAATTTCAAGAAAAGTGATTCATTAAGCTGGAGACCTGAACTTACGTTGTTACTATGTCGAGCTATCTGTCAAATAGTTTGTAATAGTGTAAGTTACGAATTTGAGCATGCATAATCTGGCGATCCATTGAGCTTCTAAGGAACATACGATTTTTTTAGGAACACAATAAAGCACTAAATGGACTAGTGATGTCTGATGAGTAATGGCACAAGATGTTGAAAATTATCAACCAAAGGTCAATGTAGTATCCACTTCCTATGTAATTTTACTGTAGACTGAGAGAACTGTAAATGAAGAAAGGCCAACCTGACATCTGACATCAATATGTGTTTCCTTGTCTAAATCGATTCTGGTTGGTTTTCCAGACATCAATTTATGGCCAATGGTTCCGGCAACACAATATCTGGATGAAAGTAAACATGAGATCAAAATACAAATATCACAGTTCTATATTTTAAACAGGCAGAAAAGTTGTCCCTACTTATTTCAGTGAAAGATGAGGAAAATAAGAACAAATAGAAACCAAAGCAGAAAAATGTGGCAAGTACAAACCATAAAGCAACAACATTCAACTCCAAGAGAAAGACATCATCTCCAAGCAGGTAAGCATTCACTAAAGCAGAAGGCAGGGTAGACCTCTCATGTTTTCCACCATAACAGTACCAGTAGTAACAACCCAACAGGAGCAATTTATTCAGAGAATAAACATGTATGTTTGTTCCTACGCCATTAGCAAACATGGAAAAAAACAGAAATTCTGAGTTAAGGGCAATACCCTGGAAGTGTAACCAGATTTTTTTCTGATGGAGCCCATCTTTTAAACACCTCAAGGGAAAATCCACCGCTAATCATACCAGGTGTCGCAAAAAGTACACAGGGTCCAGGATCATTAATGAATGAACGCTGGAAGTCGCAAACTGCAATGTGAGAAACCTACAATGTCATTCTGGTAAAGGAATTGCAAATAAAGCAAAATATCATATTTCCGTTTAAAAGTGTACAGGTTAAGTTAGGTCAAAAGAAATTCTTTAACATTATAAATAAGAACCTTTGCTAAGAAGAGACACAATGCACGAGCAGACATAGTATCCAGCAGATCCATTTAGAAATTTTCTTACAAAAAAACTAAATTTCACCTAATGCCAAAGATTGAAGTGTAGGTCTTCTTTTAAAGGCTGAACTAAACATTTAGAATTTTTACTCGATTGAATGCTTTTTATATTCATTTTGCACATGGTTGACTGAGAAGCTTTTTCAAGAACGTTACCATGCTTAAAGTCAAATGGGTTGTGAACTGTGTAGCTGTCCTTGATCTTCTGGCTAGTCCATCCAATAAGCATCTTGTAGTACATGTTAGCTTGAATGGTTAAACCTATAGAACAAATATAATTTCAAATAAAACACACAATTCATAAAAGCAAGTTAAAGTTTGACCAAAAGGTGGATGGGCGAGTAGCCCAATGGTGGGAGTGCTGTGGTGTCGCCCTGCCAAGCTGGGTTCGACCCCTCAGGTCGAATTCTATGTCTCACATTCTCTCTTAATATAATGACGCGGGTTTCCACCCCCGCTGGTCTACTTTTTTTAAGATGGTCAAAAAAACACATACCAGCTGAGAAATAAATAGGAATCTTCAAGTTCATCCTTTCCCAATAGTCATCCAGTAATATGCATAGCTCCTGACACATATAAATCAATTATGTCACATGTAAATGGATATTCTATTCTGGAAGTTTTAAACAGTGTGCCCCCAAGGAAATCTTTTTCCACTGGGAACCTACTCAGTTAAGTATAGTGATACAGTTGATCATAAATTTGCTTGTCTCACATATAACTGACAGTAAGTGGGGGTACCTGAGCTCTGCCCAAAGCAAATGCTGGAATTAGAACTTTACCTCCTCCAGAAACACATTTATGGACCTACAGAAAACATACTATCACTGAGTAGCACACATAAACTCAAATGATTTTAATTTAACTTCTCAATATAGCCAAGTCAATTAATTTTAGAATAAACTGTAAGAACTCGACAACAGATGCATTATTGGAACAAGTTGCACTTAATAACTGGTGGATGGTAACTTCCTGGATGTAGGAGAACACAAGTATCAGCATTGATGATTATCTTGCTCCACCAACATATTAAACATGCAATAAAAATCTACAAGGCAGAACATATTGGCAATGTCAAGATTCAGGTTCCATACCGCTTTTAAGAACTCCCTCTCACGGGCATGCTTCGAGTCACGTACAGTTTTAGCGTATGTAGACCTGCAGATAGAAGCATCAATTTGTACTTACACATGGAAAAAGTAATATCCAAACAACGGAACTGTACTGTTAATGCCTGATTGTAACGGTACAAGACAACAAAAAATAAACCCTAAAATATTGAAGAAACATATATTTTATTTAAACATTAGCTAAATGGACCAACCTATTCAGTACTTAAAGAGGTGATTTTCGACTATAGCCCAACTGATTTTCAGGTGAGCGCAGTGGTTAATTACATGAACCAGCTACAGGTCGAGTGGTGTAGCAGTCTGGAAACATGACATTAGTAAAGATAAACCATACAATGAAATGTCACCCCAAAAAAGGACAAGATAAAAAAGAAATCTGCCAGGTCAACAATCCAAGAAAATTGGACATAGTGTAGAAAAGCATATTTGCAATTGGAGTTGGAACATACTCCGTTATTAAGAGATCCAACTTCAGATGATCAATTTGCGCTGCTCCAAGATGTCTGTCTGGTGTCATATTGTAATCCCCGGTGTAGACCATAGCAGCATCTCCAACTTTTGCATAAATCATTGCAGCTCCCAAAACCTTAAGTTTGGCACAATAATTAGATTAGGAAGCACAGACATGAACGCTCAACTCTCTGAGAATTAGTAAGCACAGAGAACAATTGACAACTTTTTGAATAATAATTTCAGGATATTGCTGGACGCAAGAGAAACATAGGTATGAGAACATACATGTCCAGCATAATAGGCACGGATCACAAGGTCTCTATCTACTTGAATGGTTTGCTTCAAGTCCAAGGGTATGACTGAAAGGTCAAATATGAAAAGCAAATGAGAATTATCATCCCTGCATACTTGTGCGGCAGCATCATCATTTTGCGAGTAGACCAGAGAAAGAAATGTTGAAATCTATCATCTACCTTTCTTCATACAGTTCTGAATGTCTTCATAGCTATACTGTTCCTCCTCTCCTCTGTGATCTACCATTACTTTCCTATAATCTTCCAACATCAATGGAGCTAAAGCCTTTGTAGGGTACTGTTTGAGGCACAGGTTGTAATTAGAATATGAAGAAAACTCAGGAAAAAGTATTGAAGTCATCGGAATTCCAAAAATAAAATAAAATTAATCCCATTTTCCAAATATCAAAAAGATTAGTACTCCCTCTGTAAACCAATATAAGATCATTTAGATCACTAAAGTATAGTGATCTAAATGATCTTATATTGGTCTACCAGAGGGAGTACTGAATAAACTGTGCATAATGATTATTCAGTAAAAAAATACCTAGCAAATGAGATTGAGTTTGATCTTGAAATTTTGCAAAAAAATAGATATCCACTATTTAGTAAATTTGAAACAAATTCAAAAAACTTCCGTGACCCGACGACATTCACTCACTTGCATCTATGAAATAATATTTACCAGCAAGGACTTACTGATAGCTCAGATTCAGTAAAATCTGAAAATTATCAACCCCCAATACAAGTGCAAATAAATTCCCTAACCAGTAACCACATGAACAAAACCAAGTACACCAACAGTTGGCACAACTAACAAAAGTTAGGCTTACCGTCATGTAAATCGGACCATGGTACCCACAGACCTCGGTGAAATACGGCAGCGCCCCAATATGATCCAAATGGCTGCAAGAGACAAACTTCAGAAGTGAGCTGATCGTGCCAGCAACTGAAACAATCGACCCAGAGGAACCATAAAACTAGTGACCACATACAAGTGCGTGATGACCACACAAGAGATGGCAGAGGTGAAGTCGGCGCCGGGGGTGGCCGCGAGGACGCGTGCGAAGTCCGGGTAGCGTTGATGGTCGTGGTGGCCCATGTGCATGCCGCAGTCGAACATGACACGCTTCCCGCCGATGGTCGCCACCACGCAGCTCTTCCCCACCTCCTGCCCCGCCCCTGCAGCACGAACGTATGCAGACTGACAGCATCAGAGTGGTTTCGATCGGTCAAACGGTGTGAGACCAAGTGGTTGGTAGGTCGCTTACCTAGCACGAGGCAATCGATGGTCATGTCTGGATGGCCGCGGAGAGCTCACGGCGTTCAGCGGGGAGGCGGCGCCTTGCCTTTAGGGGGGGCGAGCAGAAGCAAGGTGCGCCGCCGACTTCAGCGGGGAGACGGCCTGGAAGTGGAGAGCACGGCCGACGGGGGGGCGGGCGACGCCGGCAACGGAGGCGCGGCGCTCTCCTCTTTTTGTGCGTGCAGCGGCGTTGGGGCAAGCTTGGGTAGGGGCGCGCCGACGAGGGTGAGTGGCGGCTGGGGACGGGGCGGGCGCGGCTCTGGAGCGGCGCTTGTCTGGGGCAGTGTGAGATGGGCGGAGCGCTCGCCTACAGGCTACACATGGGCCGGGCCCAATGTAGCGGCAGGTTGCATGCTCTCCTATCGTGTAGCACGCTTGCAACATCTCTCTTTCATTTTTTTCCACATTTTTTCTCTTGTTCTTTTAGGTAAAATACAATCGCCTAAAAATAGTAGAATACAAATTGTCTCAAAAAAGTTAAAATGCAAGAATCCATATATCTAAGAGATTGGTCCCACTACTTCTAATTATCTCAACAAGCATACTTTCACATCATCAAAATTGTTTTAGTTGTTAGATTTACAAGCTTGATCCGATGACATCCGTCTGATCTTCACATGAGAATCCTCTACCATGCAACATGCATTAGTGCATTATAAGTGTGTTTTAAATCAACTTGCATTTAATTGTGATATACACAACTTTTCATGTTTAATACTTTTCTTTGCTTATGCTGAAATTTCTCACATAACTTAAATTGTAAGGACTGGATTAGTATGCTAGACAATATTTACAATCTATATATCCAATTCCGCAACAACACGCGGGGTATCCTCTAGTATATTTTAGAGGTGCATCAGAACTTATTTGTTTCAAAGTTTCATACTTTTATAAACAATGTCCTCATGTTTTGAAAATATAGTAACGTGCTTCAAAAAGTATTCATAGATTTTTGACAAAAGTATTTCGTATTTTTAACAAATTTTCAACTAAATAAAAATGTGACCACATACTATTTTAAAATATATGATGAACCCTGTCGTCCATAAATCGACATAATTGGGCATGGGAATCCAAACGTCGAAGGGGGATAAGTCAAATTGACCATCTATCTTTCCACCTTCCAGGTTGCTTCTAGCAAGGTTGCCTCCCTTCGTCGACCTAAATTTCTTTGTGGAAGAAACCAAAGACGAAGAAGAAAAGGAAGTGAAGGAGGCATGAGAAAAACTTACCTCCCAACACCCCCCCCCCCTCCCACGCAGATGGTTGACTATGGAGCACAAACTAAGATAGTGTCCCTAGCATCTAAATACGGAGATTTTGACCCAATTTTCTAAGGCACTGCAAAAAGATTGGTGATCCAGATTGATATGGTGACTCTGTTATAGCAAAAATGCTAGACATACGGAGCCTCACAGGCAATTACGGGCTCCTTCTAAACTAACTAAACATGCCCCCCTTCTGATTTTCAGGTGGGTGGGCCCGCGTCCCCCCTAACCTCCAATTAAAAACTGCCTAATCACCCTGTAACACTTCCCAGCCTGTAATTGTTTGTTGATGTAGCAAAGCTCCTGTTAGAGTGATTTTATCTGCTATTTTTAGCATAAAAGCAGTTATTATGACGATCGACCCCTCTTAGCAAGTCAACCAGAGTTCAGATCTACACACTACTAATTCTATGGAGGAAATTGCATAAACCACCTACTTTTGGTTCTAGTTTTGCATAGAACACCTACTTTATATATTTGTTGCACAAAACACCACATATTGGGGTAATTCGTTGCAACTAGGTCTAATCCACCATTTGGATGTGTTGACATGATTTCTGACAAGTGGGTCCAGTTTGTAAGTGCATTGCGGCAAGAAAAACTTGCTGCATCAGCAGCCAACTAGAACTGTCAATATCTCACAATTCTTTTGCTTCAATTGAGCTGGATTTTCCCCAGAATATTAGTGAGTGCATGTATGATTTATTGGGTTTTTTTTACATTTTTTTAAATGTTAAATTTCAACGAGTCAACTAACATTGGAAATATCTCACAAACTGTGGTCCAAATGAGTTGCCTTTTTTGAGAGTAGTATTGCATACATGTGTGATTTACTGGAATTGTTCTGCATTATTATTTTTTAAAATTTTGATTTTTGAGTAAAAAAATTATGAGCCAATGTAAACTGTAGATATCTCATTATAATGTGATCCAAACCAGTTGAAACTTTCCAGATTCATTACTGGTTACAAATAGCTAATAGCACACCACAAACTTTCATGTGAAAAACATAAGATTGCTACACAAATATAAAATGATTCATAAATAGGCACAATATTCATAAAATAAAATCAGTAGCACCAAGATATGGCAGATATTGTCGCCGTCAGGCTTTAGCATCCAAGTGGCTGCCATAAAGCCATTATTGACATCATCAACTCTCACGTACCAAAATATTACCGCCGTGAGGTGTTACCATCCAAGTAGTTGTCATGTGACCATTACAGACATCATCAAGTCGCACACACCAAAATATTATCGCCATGAGGTTTTAGCATCCAAATACTAGGCGATTTTGCAATGTTAGTTGACTCGTTTAATATTTTTGTTCAAATTTAACATTTTTGTAAAATGCAAAACAAACCAATAAATCATGTGTGCACTCACTAATATTCTAGAAAAAAATCAGCTCAATTGAGCAAGAATTGTGAGATATTGATAGTTCTAGTTGGCTGCTGATGTGGCTGTTTTTTCTTGTCACGGATGCACTTACAAACTGACCCCACTTGTCAGGAATCATGTCAACGCACCCAAATGATTGATTAGACCTAGCTGCAACAAATTACCTAAAAAATGTGGTGTTTTGTGCAAGAAACCTGTAAAGTGAGTGTTTTGTGCAAAACTAGCACCAATAGTAGGTGGTTTGTGCAATTTCCTCAATTCTATGAGACACGTCATCGCTGGCATCAGAGCTACTATAGATTTTTCCTAAGGAATGTTGGTGTCCTGGCAACTAACCTTAGCTTATTAGTTTAGTTTGCTTCTAGATGGAGTGGTACTTAGGTGGTGTTTGGTTCTCTAGTCTTAGGACTTTTTCTAGTCCCAACTAAAAAGTCTCTAGTCCCTAAAAAATCCCTCCCTGTTTGTTTCCAGAGACTAAGAAGTCTCTAGTCCCTTCCTAGAGGTTATTAAATGATCATGTTGTCCCTAGTATATAGAAAAATAACAATCAAACAACACCATGGGGTGGCGGGCCAATGGGTGCATGGAGGGGCATTGTTGGAAAAGTTCAAAAAGTTCCAAAAAGACTCTTCTTAAGAGTCTTCTTCATTTAGTCTCAAATGCCTAGTTTAGTCCTTAAAAAGTCGCTCCCGTTTGATAAAAAAGTCTCTAAGAGAGGCTTTTTCTAATCCCTACATAAAAAAGTCCCTGAAAATAAACACCCCCTTAACTTCGTCCGATGTGAGCATCATTAAGCGCTACGGTTTGAAAACTGGATTACCCTTCTGGAGGTCCTTGCTCATGTATCGATCATGCAGGGACACATGTCATTAAGAAGGTCTGATTAGGTGCAGGGGCCTTAATTGCCTCGGCTTCGATGTTTAGTATATGAGGCAAGTCGGAGCATATTCATATTAGGTTCGTAGCATATCCCTTGTACTGATGAATAGTCAACGGGGTTCATGACGCGCCATGACATTGCCATGCTAATTTCCCATCCATCCATATGTGCTCTGCCCCAGCGTTTCGTTCTCGATCGCATGATGTATTTGGAGTTCATGTGTTCCGAACCCAAGATGTATGTGGTGTATTCGATGCATGATTTCCTTGGCAAAACTTGGAGATACATGTGGATTGTGTACGGTGTACCGACGTTTGGTTGTTGTTGCACAGTTTGAAATGAATGCGAGACGAGTTCACTTGTTCAAACCTAAGCAGTGTGGCCGGTTGCTCGTGAGGAGCAGGTCTGGTCAACATGATCCATCCATCCAGAGTCCAGCTAGCTTAGCTAGCCCCGAGATAAAGGTACCGGGAATATCCCTCCACGCGGGCCCGCTTGCCAGAGACGCGACCGTCTTCCAACTGCTTCTGATCGGTGCTGTCCTTGTCTCTCTTGTCTCCTCTTCCTCCCGCAGCTACCTTTGGCTTTTAGGTGCAGGCGGCAAGTAACTACCACCCGTCGCACTCCAGGAAGCCGTAGAAACTAGCCTACCTCGGTGTTCCTCTCTCCCACGGTCGTATCCGTATCACCGCGTGCCGAGCTCGCTGGGCGGGGAGATCAAGAGAAAGACGATCGATGAAGTGAGCAGCTCATCCACCGATCAGGCAGCTATATAGCTGTAGTTCGGAAGGAAGGAGGATCTGTATATATGGCGGATGCAGGCGGCGCTGGTCGCAGCGGCGAGGAAGAAGACGGGGAGGAGGAGCGCGGAGGGGGAGCGGCCGCGGCGGAGGTGCAAGTGTACTGCGCGGTGGGGAAGGAGGCCGGGAAGGAATGGAGGGCGAACCTGCGGTGGGTGCTGGCCAACTTCCCCCGGAGCCGCCACCGCCTCGTCCTCGCCCACGTCCACCGCCCGCCGCACCGCATCAACATGAGTAAGCGTACTACCACTACTTGTTTACCTCTGCTCTGAAAATACTTCTATATTACTCTTCCTTCCGCCAAGGTTAACGCGCTCGAGCTCCAACCAAAGCTCCCTGCACTGCAAAATTACACGTAGTACAGCGTCTTTGGGAGGTTAATTTTTCTGTCATGTCCATTTCTAAGATGTCACTTTGTAAGCACAGTACCTTTTTGGTTCTTACACTTTTTGTGCGTCGACGAGGAATCTCGTGTGTGGCATCGCCGGGCGCACGTACGGGCTGACGACGACCTTGCCGCTTGTTTGATTGCAGTGGGGGCGTGGGTCCCAGTGAGCCAACTTGCGGAGCACGAGGTGGCCGCGTACAGCAAGCTGGAGGAGGAGAGGGCCACCAACGCCCTCGACGTCCTCATCGACATCTGCGCAAGTCAACGGGTTCGTTCGTCCACACCAACCCCTCCTCCCTCCCTTCGTTTCCTCTCATGATCAGGCGATCCTCATTTTGATCCCCACCACCGCCGAGACGCTGAGCTGAACGGTCGCGTTCGATCGGAGCAGGTCCACGCGCGCAAGGTCATCGTGTCCGGGGACGACGCCGCGAGGGGCCTGGTCCAGCTCGTCGACGACCATGGCGTTGCCGAGCTCGTCATGGGCGCCGCCGCTGACCGGGGATACACCAGGTACCCGCCTACCTACCACTCTCTTGGTCCTGCGGTAGGTTCATAGTATGTACTCCCTCCGTTCCAAATTACTCGTCGCAGAAACGGATGTATCTAGTCTGCAATGAGTAATTCGAAACGGTGGGAGTACGTACCTAGCACGATGGATTCAGCATTTCTGCCGCCTCTAGTGTCGGTGTGTGCGCGCGCGGATGTAGAGATGATCGATACAAGTTACTAATATTTTCTAGCCAGATATGGCGTGATAGAAGATACTTTTGTGATTGTGATTGTGATGGATATGGTGTGTGTCGTTGCTAGGAAGTTGCGGGCGCCGAAGTCTAAGAAGGCAGTGACAGTGCAGCGGAAGGCCAACCCCTCCTGCAGGATCTGGTTCGTCTGCAAAGGAAACCTCATCTGCACTAGGTACATATATATGTCTGAACATCTTGACGCCTTTCGGTTCACTGTTTCAGTATAGACATTGCCTAGAAGAAACTGTTTCACATACAGAGGACCGAGTAACAGAAGGAGACCAAGAACAGTAATACCACAAAAATCTTCGACTGGGTTTTAATACAAGGCAAACCTACGTCCTCCTCGCCTCACAGCATAATCTAGCTAGCTATAGTATTCAAAATTTGTTGAGTAGATCTCGTAAACTACACAAAAGTGTTGTTCATAGATATTTCTTCTATGTGTAAGTTTAGAATGATCAATCTGATGGAACTTAACTATGGTACGACTGTACGAGGTCTGCGTATATATACAAAGTTAGAGTTCAATTAATCTTCACATGAGGATGATAATCAAAGGCACAGTCAGGCCTATAATATGTGTATTTTACTAAACGAAGAAACAAAATAAAAACTAAAAGAAAATAAAAAATAGTGAAGTTTTTTAAGAAAGAATAAATTAGTGGCACCGGTATTAACCTCTAAGAAGAATAAAATGAAATAACTAATGACAATATTTACACAGAAATTGTGTTTTTGATAATATAAAGAATGAGCATATAATAGTGATTTTTTTTGGCAACAAGAAGTTTCCTAAGAAAGAACTGGCATTGGTATTTTACTTTTAAAATGGAATAAAACTAACATAAAATCAAATAATAAATTTTCTAATAAAATAATAATCACTGGTACTGGTATTATGCTTTAGAAAATAAAGAATAAAAATTAAAACAAATAATGACAAAATTTGTGCACATTTTACATAGATTTTTTGTTTTTTATCACATGCGGTAACAAGCATATAATAGTAAATTTTTCGCAAAAAGAAGTTTTGTAAGAAGGAATGAGTTAGTGACATTGGTATTACCCGTGAGAAAGAAAAAACATACAATAAAAAATCAAAATAACTAAGTTTCTAAGAAAGAATTAATTAGTGGCATTGGTATTTCACTTTTGGAAGAAAGATATGAAAATAAAAAATGACGAAATTTGCACATAATTTACATGGAAGTTATATTTTTTATAACATGCAAGAATAAATATATAATAGTGTAATTTCGCAAAAAAGTATAGTAAAAAGGAATGAATTATTGGCATTTTTACTACAGTTAAATAAGAAAGAAAATGAAATAAAAACTGAAACAAAATCAACATAATAAAGTTTTCTAAGAAAGGATAAATTAATGACATTGGTATTACCCTTGAAGAAAAAAGAAAACAAAACTTATAAAATCTTGCACACAACTTTGCGCTGAAAATTGCATTTTTTTAATATGAAAATAATAAGCATATAATAATGCAATTTTCACGCTAGATTTACACACATACTGTATAGTACTTGCTTGTATACATTTTCACTCATCCAACATGTCAAAAAACTCATGTTTAAAAATGAAAAACCAATTGATATTATTTTAAAAAAGCAAAGGCACATTAAAAAAAGGCCAATGTATGACGGGCTTCAAGCCCAATAGGAAAATCGACTTATCGCAAAGAGGGGCAAGTACAAAATTCAGCCTAAGGTTGCTAAAAAACAAAATTCAACCTAAGAAGAAAGAAAGACTTACCTTAAATAGGGGCAAGTCAAAAAAATGAACTTAAGAACAAATCGAATTACCTCACACAGGCACAAGTTAAAATCAGCCTAAGAAGAAGGAAACAAATAGCACAGATCTTGACAAAGGATCAACAGTAGAAAATCGACTTAACAAAATTTATAAATCAGACAACTTATGTGTAGAAGTGTTGATAGTAGAAAGTATAGTTAGTAAAGTAACTGCCACATTCATGTCGTTAATGCCATTTATCTGGCGTTTACTCAGGGAGGTCAGCGAGGGGCTGAACATAGGAGAGCCATCCACGGCTAGCACCAGTCCCAGATCGGTCGCTTCCGACTACTCGAGATCCAAGTCGTCGCCGCCACGCCTGACGCTCCACGGCGACGGTGACGGCGAGCTGTTGGGTATGCACCACGACTCGCCCGATCCGATGATGGCGGCGTCGCTCCCACGGACTCCGAGCAGGGACGACAGCGACAATGCCATGGATTTCGGACATGAGGGAGCTGCTGAAGGTGCGTCGTCGGCTGTCGTGCAGTCACTGCAAGATGTGGAAGAAGACCCGCCGACGCCTTCGCACGATGGTTCGGTATGTGCAGCAGGCATTTCAAACGATGATAATTTTTTTATCTGAACAACAATGTGGTGAAATTTAACTATGATAGGATCGTGCATTTTCAATTTTTCATCCATGCGCTACGGTCGTGTGATCGTGTCGGCTTGGTATAAAATATTCTTGCATGATGGTTTTATCAGGAGGAGGCTGGTGACATGGAAGATGCTTTGTACGAGAAGCTCAAAGACGCGATTATGGAGGCCGGGAGCCTCAGGCACGAGGCGTACGAAGAGACTCGACGGCGGCAGAAGGCCGACCGGGATCTGGCCGATGCGTCCATGATGGTAAGTTTCTGAATAGGAGTACAACAGATGAGATCGCTTTGCTTCGATCAACGAGTCCGATCGCTTTGATTTTGATTGGGTGCAGACGAGGGACGCGGAGAGCTCCTACCATGGCGAGGCGAGACGCCGGAAGGAGATGGAGGAGAGTCTGGCGAGGGAGCGCGCGGCCATGGAGCAGGAAACGCGGGAGCTCGACGCCATTCTCGCGAAGATACGGGAGGTTGATGACCGGAGCGCCGAGTTCGAGCTCCAGATCACCGACTCAGGGCGAGTGATGAGCGAGCTCGATGTCAGGATGTCGGAGTCGTGCTCCGTACTCGACGCGCTCAGGCGGGAGCGCCGAGGAGAAGGGCCTGCGGCTGACGAAGAATCCATGCCTGCGGTGGACGATGGTGATCAAAGTGTGAGTTTCTTGCGGCTTGGTTTGTCGGAGCTGGAGGAGGCGACCGATCGTTTCGACGAGTCTGCCGTGATAGGAGGCGCCCGTGCCGGCAGCCGCGGCCGCGTGTACAGAGGGAGCCTCCGCGGCATGAGCGTCGCCGTCAAGATGATCTGCCCCGACGTCGCCGTCGACGAGCCGCGGTTCGGTCGTGCAGTGGACGCCATCGCTAGGGCGAGGCACCCAAACATCGTCGCGCTCGTCGGCGCGTGCCCGGGGGCGCGCGCCGTGGTGCACGAGCTCGTGCCGGGCGGGAGCTTGGAGGACCGTCTTGGAGGAGAGGCGCCGCCACTGCCGTGGCACGCACGGTGCGGCATCGCGTACCGAACCTGCTCCGCCCTGGCCTACCTCCACTCGACGGCAACAGTGCATGGCGACGTCCGGCCACTGAATATACTCCTGGAGGACGGGCGGTGCTCCTCCAGCAAGCTCGCCGGCCTCGGCATGACTGGTCTGTTGGTGCCTCCACACCTCCCCAGCGGCGTGGCGCTGGCGTACGTGGAGCCGCGGTACCTGGTGACGGGGGACCTGACCCCGCAGTGCGACGTGCATGCGCTGGGCGTGGTCCTCCTCCGCCTGGTCACGGGCATGCCGGCGTTCGCGGCGAAGAAGGCGGCGCAGAAGGCCGCCGACGGGAGCACGCCCTGGCACGAGGTGGTGGACGCGAGTGCCGGAGGGTGGCCGATGGAGCGCGCCACGGAGGTCGCGCTCCTCGGGCTGAAATGCTGCGACGCGGTCGAAACCGGAGGACCACGCCGCCCGGCCGAGCTTCTGGATGAGGCGCTGAGCGTGCTGGAGGCCGCGACGGACGCCACGCCTGGGAGGACGTGGTCGTCGCTCTCGGCGTCGACGGCGTTCCACAGCGGCGGCGCTCCGTCCTACTTCCTCTGCCCGATACTCAAGGTATGCACATGTGCATTCGTCATTCGATCATTTACCTGCGCGCGGCTCTCCGAAATGATGCGCAGTGATGATTAACTGATGTGCGTTGGCAGGAGGTGATGAGGGATCCGCAGATCGCCGGCGACGGGTTCACCTACGAGGCGGAGGCGATGAAGGAGTGGCTCGGGAGCGGACACGACACGTCGCCGATGACCAACCTCAAGCTTCCCACCGACGAGCTCATGCCCAACCACGCACTCCGCGCCGCCATACAAGAGTGGCGACACACGAGGCCTAGCACCTTCCATCGGTACCAATGATATATGAGAAATTCAGATTGTTCCAACCATGCATGATTAGCATTTAGCAGGAAAGCTTCCCGGTGTGTATTTTTGGAACCTGGTGTAGGCGCACCGATTAACCAAACAACAAGTAAAGAAAAAGTAGAAAAAAAATGTAAAACTCTGTAGGAACAAGCATTGTCTAGTGTATCACCCATGTGTAAAGTTTCGTGACAAAATGACATCCTTGTATTGTTGGCAAAAAGGGTAAAATTGCAACTACAAACTGTATGTATGAATAGTAAGCTTAATATAGTGTCGGTTTTGTTTTACTCGTTCAGAATACCACAAAAGTCATTTTGTCGCGAAACTTTGCACGTGAGTGATACACTAGACAATGCTTGTTCCAACAAAGTTTCACATTTTTTAAACATTTTTAGTTATTATTTTTGCAGTTCGAGCACATTTGCACCCATGTCCCAAGGTGTATTTTTGAAGAATTTCCAAGTTTAAAAGCTGGGAAGATAACATAGTTTTGCTTTCAAACGTGTTCTGTGTGTCCTTGTAGAGAGCAAGCTCTACTATTAAGGGGAGTCAGGGACGGAGCTAGGATTAAGGCATGAGGAGGCGGGGGGGGGGGGGGGGGGGGGGGGGGGGAGGGCGAGAAAAATAGTAAACACTTAGAAGACACATCACAAGAATATAATCTCAAAACTAGCATTGATACAAACGTATGGCAACAACATTTGTTTGGCAATATAAAAAAACTAAATTTCTACTCCGTCCGTTTCAAATTAGTTCTTTTAAATTTGTCTAGATACAAATGCGTTTAGACATGTTTTAGTGTTATGTACATCCGTATCTAAACAAATTTAATGTGCGATCAATCTGGAGATCTAGTACAGTAGGTTATTGTTGTTACTGTATATACTAGTAATCGTACCTCCGAATTCATGCCAGAAGCCTTGATCAGTGTGTGAAGCAGCCATGGATTCAATCGCTAGAGGAGAAGCACTGAGCGCCCTGTACTCCGGCGGCGACGAAGGGTGCAAAGAGATCTTAGAGGCCACGATGCACAAAGAGAACTCGGGAAGGAAACCGTCTACTCGATCGACGGCTGCACGTATGCCCATTTGACTGATGCGTCCGGGGCTCCAAAGCGGTGATTCTTATACTTGACTTTGAAAAAGCGTATGACTAGGTTTGTTGGAAGTTCCTCCGACAAGTGCTTCTAGCCAAGGGCTTTGATGGTGCGGTTGTGCACAGGCTTATGCAGTTGATCACGGGTGGCCACACTGCTGTTTCGGTCAATGGAAATATTAGTCACTTCTTCGCCAACGGCAGGGGCCTGAGACAGGGTGACCCGGCCTTTTCCCTTCTCTTCAACTTTGTTGCGGATGCCCTCTCTCATATTTTGACTCGGGCTGTTGCAGCTGGCCACATCACTCCTATTAGCTCTCACCTTATCCCTAATGGCATATCACACTTACAATATGTGGATGATACTATCATTATGGTTGAACTAAATGAGGCTAGCATAACCCATCTGAAATTCCTGCTCCTCTGCTTCGAAGCTCTCTCTGGTCTTAAAATTAATTTCGCTAAGAGTGAAGTCATTGTTACTGGGGTCTCGGTCGTTGAGGACCAAAGAGTTGCTTACCTCCTTAACTGATCCCTAGGCTCCTTTCCTTCCAAATATTTTGGCCTTCCGATCTCTCCCCACAAGCTGCTGGCTAAAGACTTTGCTCCGGCTGTCACTAAGGTGGGCAATCGGGTCTTGCCGTGGAGAGGCCGATATAATTCCCAAGCGGGCAAGGTTGCCCTTACCAACGCTTGTCTGTCTTCCCTCCCCATGTTCTTGATGGGTTTTACCTACTCTCTAGAGGGACCCACGCTGGCTTTGATAAGCATAGGGGTGCCTTTTACTGGAATTCGTCTGATAATAAACGCAAATGCAGGATGGTGAAATGGAAATACATCTGTCGACCCAAAAACCCGGGAGGGCTAGGTATCATTAACGGCTGTCATGAATAAGTGCCTCATTTTAAAGTGGTGGTGGAAAATCATGTCTTCCGTGGAGCGCCCCCTTTGGCTAACCATTCTCAAGGCTAAGTACTTCCCGGCCTCGAGCCCATGTTTGCTTCGTCCACTGATGGCTCCCAGTTTTGACGTCAGCTCGTTAAAGTTCGTCTGATTTTTCAATCCTTGGTCAAGCTTTTAGTTAGAAATGGTAAGTCTACTCGCTTTTGGTTAGACTGGTGGTGCGGGGACACCACCCTCGGGGTGGCATTCCCGATCTTATTTTCTCACAGTTCTAATCCAGAGATCTCTATCTTCGAGCCCTCTCTAAATAACTGGGACCTAGACCTTCGCAGGACGCTTTCTCCTGCGGAGTTGGAAGATTGGCATTGCCTTACTGCTTGCTTCCCCTTGCTCTCGGAGGAAGAGGACTCGGTTGTCTGGCCCCATTCCTCTTATGGTCGCTTCTCGATTAAGTCTGTCTATGCTAAACTTATTTCTGGCGCCCCTACGTCCAAGTTCAAATGCATTTGGAGTGCCAGTATCCCTCCTGAGATCAAAATTTTCATGTGGCAAGCTTTTCGTGGGAAGCTTCCCGCGGCTGATCAAATTCGGAAAAGGAACGGTCCGGGCTCTGATAGATGCGCCTTATGTGGGACCATCGAAAACACCGACCATATCTTCTTTCAGTGCTCTTTGGCTAATTTCATGTGGCGTTGTATTCGTTATTGGCTGCAAGTGAATTGGAATCCTTCAACCTTCGAGGACTTGCGGAGATTGTCCAGCGGCTTATTTGGGGCTTCTAAAAGGATCTTCTAGGTTGGGTTTGCAGCGATCTGTTGGTCGTTGTGGACCACTAGAAACAAATTTACCATCGAACTTATCTTCCCGGCTAATCCTATGAGTCGGCGATGAGGCGGACCAGGTCGCCGGGGAGCGACGCCCAGCCGCCGCTCTCCTCGGCGATCCTCCGGCGCTTGCGGCGATCGCGGGATCGCCCCGCGCGCCTTGCTGTTCCTGCTGCGGTCGCAATCGTGGCCGGAGTGCCTTCGTCGATCGGAGCCGCCGCGTGAGCAAGGGGCACCGGCGGCTCCTCCATCATTACGATCTGTGACTAGGGTGGAGTCCTCCTCGTGGGGTAGTCTCCTCTCGCTCCGGCCTTCCAAGTCAAGTTTGTGTTTGCGGGTGGCGTCGTGTGATGGCTTTGATCGATCGGCCTAAATCGAGGGGGTTGCGCGTGTTAGGGTCTTATTAGGGATGAATTTCTTATATTCTCTTGACCTTTCCTTTTGGAAAACTATTTTCGACGGGAAGAACTTCGTGGCCAAGATTTATTAAACGAAACATTGGAGGAAGTCTTTATCGGGATATTTAGCCTTAATAAATGTAGACGTCTTTTATTCTGAAGATGGGCATTCAGGCTCGTGTGGTGCGATCATAAGGGACAGTGGATGCATGTTTGTGGTAGCATCCATATCAAAACTCGAACATGTTGCAGATATTGTCTTGGCTGAATAGGATGACCTGGTTAAAGGACTGAAACTAGCTCAATCTATTGGGTGCAATTTTATTTTCGTACAGATGGACAATCTAGTGATGGTTGAAGCTATCAAATATAATACTGGACATTTCATGATTGCAGCACGGATACTTGATGAATGCAGAAGCTTGTTGAAGGACTTCAAAAAGGTATCTATTGAGCATTGTAATAGAGAATCAAATTCTATAGCTCATGTTCTAGCACAACAAGGGCGGGATGATCTGCCGTTTGTGTGGTTGGACTCCCCTCCTTATTTTATTTCTCTTTTGTTAGTAGATGATGTAAGTGTGGCCTAAATTACTAAAGCTAGCCATGAAGGCATTTCCCTAAAAAGTGGAAATGATAAAGGAAAATGCTATCTGTCACACATCAGATTTTTGCAACTTCCTGGTGAACGCCCTTCTGGCCGTGTGATCCAACAACACGAATCTTATTGTGGTTTGGTCGACACGTCAGTGTAGCTATCTCTTTCACGCAGAAATCAAACATGGGTTTAGGGTTAGGGTTAACCATAAATCAAACACAGCGAACGGGTCATCCTCACCCGCTCGGGTTCTCTCTTCCCTATGCCATCCACTTTCCCGTTTTCCCACCTCTCCGTCCCTGTTGACCACACTATCTCCCACATTCCCGTCGAGGAGCTTTCTCCACTCGCGTTGTCCGGGGTGGAGGTGAAGTGGGTTCATGGTGGCGGTGGCTTGGCGGTGGTGGTGGCAGCGTGCGGTGATGATGAGCAGATAACCGCTATCGGAGGCGTGCAATCTCTCTCCCGCGAGATGCCAGGGGTTTGGCCATCCCAACATGCAACTGCTGGCGATGGGAGGCAACACTCCTCTTCTCTACATGAGTCCTTGTCGTGTCGGAGATGGGGACGTGCAGGCACAACATCTGATATTGAGAGGACGAATGATGGGAGGAGCCACAACGGTGGCTGGCATCCTGTGGATGTTGCATCATTGCGGCAATCTTAAACTCGCCATTGCAAGGAGGCATCGCCGGCCACCGCGCCGCTAACGACGAGCAGGCATTGGCTACTGATATGTCTCCAACGTATCTACTTTTTCTAACGCTTTTCCTCTTGTTTTGGACTCTAATTGGCATGATTTGAATGAAACTAACCTCAGACTGACGTTGTTTTCAGCAGAACTACCATGGTGTTGTTTTTGTGCAGAAATAAAAGTTCTCGAAGTGGAACAAAATTTTGTGAGGATTTGTTATACAATAAATAAGAATTTCTGGAGCCAAGATACACCGGAAGGGGGCACCTGGGTGGGCACAACCCACCAGGGCGTGCCCCCTCCTGGCGCACCCAGGTGGGTTGTCCCCACCTGGTGGCCCCATAGACCCTGAAACCGACGCTATAAAATCCTATTTTTCCAGAAAAAAATCAGGGAGAAAGAATTATCGCGATCCACGAGACGGAGCCGCCGTCACCTCCCGTTCTTCATCGGGAGGCCATATCTGGAGTCCGTTTGGGGCTCCGGAGAGGGGGATCTTTGTTCTTCGTCATCACCAACCCTTCTCCATCGCCAATTCCATGATGCTCCCCACCGGGAGTGGGTAATTCCTTCTTAGGCTCGCTGGTCGGTGATGAGTTGGATGAGATTCATCATGTAATAGAGTTAGTTTTGTTATGGCCTGATCCCTAGTATCCACTATGTTCTAAGATTGATATTGCTATGACTTTGCCATGCTTAATGCTTGTCACTTTGGGCCCGAGTGCCATGATTTCAGATCTGAACCATTTATGTTATCACCATTATATCCATGTTCTAGATCCGATCTTGCAAGTTATAGTCACCTACTACGTGTTATGATCCGACAACTCCGGAGTGACAATAGTCAGGACCACTCCCGGTGATGACCGTCGTTTGAGGAGTTCACGTATTCATCGTGTGTTAATGCTTTGTTTCGGTTCTCTATTAAAAGGACGCCTAAATATCGCTTAGTTTCTGTATGGACCCCGCTACCACGGGAGGGTAGGACAAAAGATGTCATGCAAGTTCTTTCCATAAGCACGTATGACTATTTACGGAATAAATGCCCACATTATATTGATGAACTGAAGCTAGTGTCGTATCGCCCTAGGTTATAACTGTCTCATGATGAATATCATCCAACAAGTCACCGATCCAATGCCTACGAATTTATCTTATATTGTTCTTGCTAAGTTACTACTGCTATTGTTACTGTTGCACTTGTTACAAAACTATTGTTATCGCTATTACTGTTACCATTGCTTCTGGTACTATTATCAAAACTATCATATTACTTTGCTACTGATCACGTTGATGTAGATAATTAATCTCCAGGTGTGGTTGAATTGACAACTCAGCTACTAATACCTTTGAAATGTTCTTTGGCTCCCCTTGTGTCGAATCTATAAATTTGGGTTGAATACTCTACCCTCGAAAACTGTTGCGATCCCCTATACTTGTGGGTTATCAAGACCTTTTTCTGGCGTCGTTACCAGGAGCGTAGCTATATTTGTTGAGTCACTTGGGATTATTATCAATTTATCACTATGAAGAATCTGAAGAATGCTAAGACTAAGATTTATCCCTCTAAGATGAGAGGGGGTAAGGAACTGCCATTCAGTTCTGCTTCGGATTCACCTTCTGTTATAAGTAAACTTGCAACACCACCACATGCTATTAATCTGATATGTCGCAAGTTATTGATGATGCTACTTCTGCTATGAATGATAATTATGATGATGCTAGTACCTTGCTTGATGATGATGATGTGCCACTTGGCAATTTTCTTGATGAACAAATTGCTAGAGTAATACAACATGATGTTGTTGAATCTGATGATGAGCTTCAAACTGAAACTCCTAAAATACCTGCTAGAACTAGCCTTCCTAGATATGAATTGCCTAAAGTACCAGAAGGTTATGTTATGAATGAGGAGACAACTAGAGATATTCTTGCTTGTAGGGATAGAGATGATCTAGAGAAATTATTATGCAAGTATAAGGAAAAATCTCTGAATGCTAGAATTAAATATGATCCTAAGTTTGCTACTTCACCTATCTTTATAGATGATAAGGATTATGAATTCTCTGTCGACCTAGAGTTAATTACTTTGGTTGAATCTGATCCTTTCCATGGTTATGAAACTGAAACTGTTGTGGCACATCTTACTAAGTTGAATGACATAGCCACCCTTTTTACTCGTGATGAGAAAACTCGCTATTACTTTATTCTCAAATTATTTCCGTTCTTATTAAAGGGTGATGCTAAAGCTTGGTACAATACTCTTGCTCCTGGTTGTGTGCGTAGTCCCCAGGATATGATTTATTACTTCTCTAAAAAATATTTTCCTGCTCATAAGAAACAAGCGGCTTTATAGAAAATATTTAACTTTGTGCAAACCAAGGAATAGAGTCTCCCACAAGCTTGGGGAGGGGGGGGGGCTTTTCCAGTTACTTAATGCTTTGCCTAATCATCCTCTTAAGAAAAATGAAATACTTGATATCTTCTATAATGGACTAACTGATGCTTCCAGGGATTTCCTAGATAGTTGTGCTGGTTGTGTTTTCAGGGAACGAACTGTTGGGCAAGCTGAAGAATTACTGAATAATATATTGAAAAGTTAGGATGATTGGACTCTTCCTGAACAACCGGTTAAACCCACTCCGAAGAAGAGGGGTATATTAAATCCTAGTCCTGAAGATATGTAAGAGGCAAAGAAATCTATGAAAGAAAAAGGTATTAAAGCTGAGGATGTCAAAAATTTACCTCCTATTGAAGAAATACATGGGCTTAATACACCACCACTGCCTAAGGTGGTAGAGGTAAATTCTTTAATAAAGTTCAATGATAATGACAATCCTCACAATATGCACCCTAGCCAATGTCTTTATGAGTTTCAAAACTATATTAGAAAGCAAGAACACTTCAATGCAAATGTTATGAAACAATTGAAATACAATTCTGATATGATTGCTCGCTTGAGTGACTTGTTATTTAGAATCTCAAATGATGTTAGAGGTGTTGGAAAGCATGCTTCTATGGTTCAAACTCAGTTAGAACAAGTTGCTAAATCTCAAAGAGAATTGCTTGATGAAATGAATAATAATATACATGACTTTGTTGTTAGAGTTGCAACTAGAGGAGGTAAAATGACTCAGGAACCACTTTATCCTAAGGGACACCCAAAAATAATTGAACAAGACTCTCAAAGAAATAATACTAGTGCACCTAGTCCTTCCAGAAAGAAAAAGAAGAAGAAAAATGATAGGACTTTGCATGCTTCTAGTGAACCTGAAATAGAAAAAACTCCTGATAATGATAATGAAACTTCTATCTCTGATGCTGAAACTTAGTCTGGTAATGAACACTCACCTTTTAATAATGAAAAAGATAATGATTAGGTTCATGAAGATGCTCAACCAAATAATAAAGAACCAGACAATGATGTTGAGATAGAACCACCTGTTGATCTTGATAACCCACAACCTAAGAATACAAGATATGACAAAAGAGACTTCATTGCTAGAAAACACAGTAAAGAAAGAGAACCGTGGGTTCAAAAACCAATGCCCTTTCCACCTAAGTCAACTAAAAAGAAAGATGATGAAGAATTTGAACGCTTTGTTGAAATGCTGAGGCTAGTCTTTTTACGTACTCGCTTGACTGATATCTTGAAAATGCCTCCTTATGCGAAGTATATGAAAGACATCATCACTAATAAGAGAAAAATACCGGAAGCTAGAATCTCCACTATGCTTGCTAATTATACTTTTAAAGATGGAGTACCTCAAAAACTTGGAGATCCGGGAATACCAACTATACGTTGCTCCATCAAAAAGAATCATGTGAAAACTACTTTGTGTGATTTAGGAGCTAGTGTTAGTGTTATGTCTTTCTCTTTATATAAAAGACTTGATTTGAATAAACTCACACCAACTGAAATATCTTTGCAAATGGCTGATAAATCAACTGCCATACCTATCGGTATTTGTCAGGATGTGCCCGTTGTTGTTGCTAATGTTACTATTTTGACTGACTTTGTTATACTTGAGATGCCTAAGGACAACAACATGTCAAATATCCTTGGTAGACCCTTCTTAAATACTGCAGGGGCTGTTATTGTTTGCAATAAAAGCAAGGTCACTTTTCATATCAATGGTAATGAGCATACGGTGCACTTTTCGAAGAAACAATTCCAAGTCAAAAAGAAATATGAAATGCTTATTGTTGGGGACATTCATATCCATGTTGAGGTAACTTAGTGATTTACGATAGTTCTTCGGTTTCATGCTAATCGAAAGTGGTTGTTAATAAGACTTGATAAACCTTATTAATGAATCATTTTTAAGCGGTATGAGGTTGATGAATTTAGTAAGCACTACCTTTTGTCCCTACTTTTTGTTTTATGTTTTTATTAGTTAAATAAAATAAAATGCCATGTTTTGTTGTTTTCTGAATTTCCCGTGCAATAAAAAATGACCCAAAAATCAAAGTTCTCAGAATGCTCTGAAAATTTAATACGATTTTTTCCTGAATATTTAAGAATTTCTGGTGCAATTAATATCAGAGGGAGGTGCACCAGGTGGGCACAACCCACCTGGGCGCGCCAGGACCCCTAGGCGCGCCCTGGTGGGTTGTGGTCCCCACGTGGGCCCCCTCACTTATCCCTTCACACCACATCATCACTTACCTCCAGAAAAAATTCTTCATTGCTCTCTCCCCCATGTTCTTGCTCTCTAACCCGCGGATTTCGATCTCTTTGCTCGAAGCTTTGTTTCCGGAAATGTTTCGGGGGACTGTTGCTTGGTATGTGACTCCATCATTTGTCCAATTAGTTTTTGTTTTAGTGGTTTATATTTTGAATAATTAGCTACTCTTGGTGCTATTGTAGATGAGCTTGCATATTGAATTCTTAGAGTTCTAAGTAGCTTGAATGCTTGGTATGGCCTCTATGTATCCCTATGAGTAGTTGGTATCATTTTTGTGAAGTTTTCTTGAGAAATTTTTGTGGACTAAAAATTTCAGAATTTTTGTTCATAGGAAAAACATGAATATCTTTAGGAAGTTTGGTTTCAAGAAGAACTCCAAGGGAGTTATTGGGGAGTCGTTTGACAGTGATCTCCGCCCCTGGAGGTTAGCAGAAGTACGACCGTGCGAATGGCCGCACACTCCGTTCATGGAAGAGGCTGGAATCCTTCGGGAGTTCACACAATATGCTGCTAATGTCGGCCTCACCGACTTCATCGCAGCTGAATGTGAACAATATCATCTCCTCACAAACATCTTTGTTCAAAGTTTTACTTTCCTTGGTAGGAATAATCCTCCTGGGGTGCGGTTTGATTTATATGCTGAAACCCATCAGATACCACTTACTGAATTTTGTAACATATGCATGATCCCTTATGATGGGAGCTTAGCCGAGCCTAGGCCGGCAGAGTTTGAGGCCTTCTATCGTACCTTGACAGTGGGAGATGAGAGAGGGGTGTCAGCTATCGCTGCCGCTGGCTTGCATTTTCCTGCTGTTCATTACTTTGCTCTTTTCATTGCAAAATGCTTGCTTGCTAGAGAGAAGGTGGGTGCATTCAGCTCACCAGACCTTGTTGTTTTGCGTCATGCATTAGAGGGCGACAACACTTATAGCTTGGGAGCTATTGTGGCACATCGCCTCCACATTAATAGGTCCAAGAGTAAAATACATGGTGGGATTGTCGCTACTTGTTTGGCGGCTCACTTCGAGGTTGAGATACGCCTTCATGATTACCCTCTGACCAAGGTTTACCTAGACCGTGCAGCCATGGATCACCACCACTTCACTGATAACAATTCTCCTGTCATCCCTATTCCATATAACCTAGTTTTCAACGTTAACACTCATGATATTATTCCATTGCCTGCTCCTGCTCTGTTTGATCCTGTTTCCAGGGGCGGATATAGGATTATGCCTGCGGACATCATCGCCTACCGGAATGATTAGGCTGTAGAGGAAGAGGAAGAGCCTCAGCAGTGGGATCAGTGGATGCCCGCTCCTCAGTACCCCAACTACTATCCAGGCTACTGATAGATTACCAAGTTAGGCCAAAAGACTAAGTTTGGGGGAGTACGTGTTTCTCACCGACATTACATTCATGTTCACTTATTTCATCTGTCGGTGTTCACACTTTTTCATTGTATCATCTGTGCTTACTTTTATTTTCTCGCTTTCTTCTTGTGTGTTTGAAAAACTTTAGAAAAACAAAAAAACAGTTGTAGTTAGTTTACTTTCTATGCATTCTTAGTTGTAATATTAAAAGGAAAACCCAAAAAAATTTCCTTGTTCTTCTTTTGCTTGTTGGGAGCTTTCTCGTGTAAATAGTTTTTCTCGCTTTTGCTTTTCCCTTTTATTTGTTTGTTCAAGAAAACCAAAAACTCCAAAAATATTTCAATGTGTTTCTCTGAATTTCTTTTCTTTTTATTCGAGTTGTACTGAGGAGAAGACCGCGATGAAAATGTTGAGTGACTCTCATATGAATAACTGTTGATCTAGTAAAGAGCCCATTTTACCTTGTCTTCTCCCGTTGAATAAAATGTTTGTAGATTCCAGCTTAGTCCATGGCATTCTTGCAATGTTATCATTTTCATACCGTTCGGTCGTGCAAGTGAAAGCCAATAATGACGATATTCGATGAACTCGCCGTGCCAGAGAGAAACGGGTATGAACTCGACTTGTTCTGTTTGTGTAAATATGATTAAACATGTTTGCAATGACAAGTAGAGATTATAGTTTCTCATGCCAAGCATAAGTAGCAGGAGTGGATAATGATTTATTTTGTATATCAACATTGCGTTAAAATGATTGTGATGTAGTATGATTGTAGCGACCAGACCTCAAACAGTCTGATCTCTGTGCATCAATGTCATCCCTGGATCGGTAATGCTGACACACACAATACTTGAGGATTTATAACAGAGTAGAAATCACACACTTATTACATTGAATGTCTCAAAAGAGAACTTAATACAATAAATATGGCTTCATGCCATCTAAAATCGATAACAACGGAAGGCTTGGAAGATAAAGTGAGTCCATCAACTCCAACGGCATCACTGAGTGAATGAAAACGACCTATGGCTCCTTTCTCGTCGTCTGAAAAGTATGCAACATGAACGTTGCAGCCTGAAACGGGTCAACACATGGAATTGTTGGTGAACGTAGTAATTTCAAAAAAAATCCTACGCACACGCAAGATCATGGTGATGCATAGCAACGAGAGGGGAGAGTGTTGTCCATGTACCCTCGTAGACCGAAAGTGGAAGCATTAGCACAACGCGGTTGATGTAGTCGTACGTCTTCACGATCCGACCGATCAAGTACCGAACGCACGGCACCTCCGAGTTCAACACACGTTCAGCCCGATGACGTCCCTCGAACTCTGATCCAGCCGAGTGTTGAGGGAGAGTTTCGTCAGCACGACGGCGTGGTGACAATGATGATGTTCTACCGACGCAGGGCTTCGCCTAAGCACCGCTACAGTATTATCGAGGTGGACTATGGTGGAGGGGGGCACCGCACACGGCTAAAAGATCAAACGATCAATTGTTGTGTCTCTAGGGTGCCCCCTGCCCCCGTATATAAAGGAGCAAGGGGGAGGTGCGGCCAGCCTAGAGGGGGTGCGCCAGGAGGAGTCCTACTCCTACCGGGAATAGGACTCCCTCCCTTTTCCTTGTTGGACTAGGAGTGGAGGGGGAAAGAGGAGGGAGAGAGGAAGGAAAGGGGGGGGCGCCGCCCCCTCTCCTTGTCCTATTCGGACTAGGGGGGGAGGGGCGCGCGGCTCTGCCATGGCCGCCTCTCCTCTTCTCCACAAGGCCCACTATGGCCCATTAAGCTCCCGGGGGGTTCCGGTAACCTCCTGGTACTCCGGTAAAATCCCGATTTCACCCGGAACACTTCTGATATCCAAACATAGGCTTCCAATATATCAATATTCATGTCTCGACCATTTTGAGACTCCTCGTCATGTCCGTGATCTCATCCCGTAATCCGAACAACCTTCGGTACATCAAAACATATAAACTCATAATATAACTGTCATTGAAACGTTAAGCGTGCGGACCCTACGGGTTCGAGAACTATGTAGACATGACCGAGACACGTCTCTGGCCAATAACCAATAGCGGAACCTAGATGCTAATATTGGCTCCCACATATTTTAGGAAGATCTTTATCGGTCAAACCGCATAACAACATACGGTGTTCCCTTTGTCATCGGTATGTTACTTGCCCGAGATTCGATCGTCGGTATCTCAATACCTAGTTCAATCTCGTTACTGGCAAGTCTCTTTACTCGTTCCGTAATATATCATCCCGCAACTAACTCATTAGTTGCAATGCTTGCAAGGCTTAAGTGATGTGTATTACCGAGTGGGCCCAGAGATACCTCTCCGACAATCGGAGTGACAAATCCTAATCTCAAAATACGCCAACCCAACAAGTACCTTCGGAGACACCTGTAGAGCACCTTTATAATCACCGAGTTACGTTGTGACGTTTGGTAGCACACAAAGTGTTCCTCCGATAAACAGGAGTTGCATAATCTCATAGTCATAGGAACATGTATAAGTCATGAAGAAAGCAATAGCAACAAACTAAACGATCAAGTGCTAAGCTAACAGAATGGGTCAAGTCAATCACATCATTCTCCTAATGCTGTGATCCCGTTAATAAAATGACAACTCATGTCTATAGTTAGGAAACTTAACCATTTTTTATCAACGAGCTAGTCAAGTAGAGGCATACTAGTGACACTCTGTTTGTCTATGTATTCATACATGTATTATGTTTCTGGTTAATACAATTCTAGCATGAATAATAAACATTTACCTTGATATAAGGAAATAAATAATAACTTTATTATTGCCTCTAGGGCATATTTCCTTCAGTCTCCCACTTGCACTAGAGTCAATAATCTAGTTCACATCGCCATGTGATTTAATACCAATAGTTCACATCACCATGTGATTAACACCCATAGTTCACATCGACATGTGACCAACACCCAAAGGGTTTACTAGAGTCAATAATCTAGTTCACATCGCTATGTGATTAACACCCAAAGAGTACTAAGGTGTGATCATGTTTTGCTTGTGAGAGAAGTTTAGTCAATGGGTCTGTCACATTCAAATCCGTAAGTATTTTGCAAATTTCTATGTCAACAATGCTCTGCACGGAGCTACTCTAGCTAATTTCTCCCACTTTCAATATGTATCCATATTGAGATTTAGAGTCATCCGGATCAGTGTCAAAATTTGCATCGACGTAACCCTTTACGATGAACCTTTTTGTCACCTCCATAATCGAGAAACATATCCTTATTCGACTAAGGATAATTTTGACCACTGTCCAGTGATCTACTCCTAGATCACTATTGTACTCCCTTGCCAAAAACAGTGTAGTCTATACAATAGATATGGTACATAGCAAGACATATTTTATAGAACCTATGGTCAGGGCATAGGGAATGACTTTCATTCTCTTTCTATCTTCTGCCGTGGTCGGGCTTTGAGTCTTACTCAGTTTCACACCTTGTAACACAGGCAAGAACTCTTTCTTTGACTGTTCCATTTTGAACTACTTCAAAATCTTGTCAAGGTATGTACTCATTGAAAAACTTATCAAGCGTCTTGATCTATCTCTATAGATCTTGATGCTCAATATGTAAGCAGCTTCACCGAGGTCTTTCTTTAAAAAAACTCCTTTCAAACACTCCTTTATGCTTTGCAGAATAATTCTATATTATCTTCGATCAACAATATGTCATTCACATATACTTATCAGAAATGCTGTAGTGCTCCCACTCACTTTCTTGTAAATACAGGCTTCACCGCAAGTCTGTATAAAACTATATGATTTGATCAACTTATCAAAGCGTATATTCCAACTCCGAGATGCTTGCACCAGTCCATAGATGGATCTCTGGAGCTTGCATATTTTGTTAGCACCTTCAGGATTGACAAAACCTTCTGGTTGCATCATATACAACTCTTCTTTAATAAATCCATTAAGGAATGCAGTTTTGTTTATCCATTTGCCAGATTTCATAAAATGCAGCAATTGCTAACATGATTCGAACAGACTTAAGCATAGATACGAGTGAGAAACTCTCATCGTAGTCAATACCTTGAACTTGTCGAAAACCTTTTGCGACAATTCTAGCTTTGTAGATAGTAACACTACTATCTGCGTCCGTCTTCCTCTTGAAGATCCATTTAATCTCAATGGCTCGCCGATCATTGGGCAAGTCAATCAAAGTCCATACTTTGTTCTCATACATGGATCTCATCTCAGATTTCATGGCCTCAAGCCATTTCGCGGAATCTGGGCTCATCATCGCTTCCTCATAGTTCGTAGGTTCGTCATGGTCAAGTAACATGACTTCCAGAACAGGATTATCGTACCACTCTAGTGCGGATCTCACTCTGGTTTACCTACCAGGTTCGACAGTAACTTGATCTGAAGTTACATGATCATCATCATTAGCTTCCTCACTAATTGGTGTAGTAGTCACAGGAACAGATTTCTGTGATGAACTACTTTCCAGTAAGGAAGCAGGTATAGTTACCTCATCAAGTTCTACTTTCCTCCCACTCACTTCTTTCGAGAAAAACTCCTTCTCTAGAAAGGATCCATTCTCAACAATGAATATCTTGCTTTCGGATCTATGATAGAAGGTGCACCCAACATTTTCTTTTGGGTATCCTATGAAGACGCACTTCTCCGATTTGGGTTTGAGCTTATCAGGTTGAATCTTTTTCACATAAGCATTCCAACCTCAAACATTAAGAATCGACAGCTTAGGTTTCTTGCCAAACCATAGTTCATACGGTGTCGTCTCAACGGATTTAGATGGTGCCCTATTTAACGTGAATGTAGCTGTCTCTAATGCATAACCCCAAAATGATAGTGGTAAATCGGTAAGAGACATCATAGATCGCACCATATCTAATAAAGTACAGTTACGACGTTCGGACACACCATTACGCTATGGTGTTCCAGGTGGCATGAGTTTTGTGAAACTATTCTACATTGTTTTAATTGAAGGCCAAACTCATAACTCAAATATTCGCCTCTACAATCCGATCGTAGAAACTTTATTTTCTTGTTACGATGATTTTCCACTTCACTCTGGAATTCTTTGAACTTTTCAAATGTTTCAGACTTACATTTCTTCAAGTAGATATACCCATATCTGCTCAAATCATCTGTGAAGGTCAGAAAAATAATGATACCCGCCGTGAGCCTCAACACTCATCGGACCTCATACATCAGTATGTATTATATCCGATAAGTCAGTTGCTCGCTCCATTGTTCTAGAGAATGGAGTCTTAGTCATCTTTGCCCATGAGGCATGGTTCACAAGCATCAAGTGATTCCAAAAGCCCATCAACATGGATTTTCTTCATGCGCTTTACACCAATATGACCTAAACGGCAGTGCCACAAATAAGTTGCATTATTATTATTAACTTTGCATCTTTTGGCTTCAATATTATGAATATGTGTATCACTATGATCGAGATTCAACAAACCATTTTCATTGGGTGCATAACCATAGAAGGTTTTATTCATGTAAACGGAATAACAATTATTCTCTAACTTAAATGAATAACCGTAATGCAATAAACATGATCAAATCATATTCATGCTCAACGCAAACACCAAATAACACTTATTTAGGTTCAACACTAATCCCGAAAGTGTAGGGAGTGTACGATGATGATCATATCAATCTTGGAACCACTTCCAACACACATCGTCACTTCACCCTTAACTAGTCTCTGTTCATTCTGCAACTCCCGTTTCGAGTTACTACTCTTAGCAACTGAACCAGTATCAAATACCGAGGGGTTGCTATAAACACTAGTAAAGTACACATCAATAACATGTATATCAAATATAGCATTTGTTTACTTTGCCATCCTTCTTATCCGCCAAATACTTGGGGCAGTTCCGCTTCCAGTGACCAGTCCCTTTGTAGTAGAAGCAGTTAGTCTCATGCTTAGGTCCAGACTTGTGCTTCTTCACTTGAGCAGCAACTTGCTTGCTGTTCTTCTTGAAGTTCCCTTTCTTTCCCTTTGCCATTTTCTTGAAACTAGTGGTCTTGTTAATCATCAACACTTGATGCTCTTTCTTGATTTCTACCTTCATCGATTTCATCATAATGAAAAGCTCGGGAATCGTTTTCGTCATCCCTTGCATACTATAGTTCATCACGAAGTTCTACTAACTTGGTGATTGTGACTAGAGAATTCTGTCAATCACTATTTTATCTAGAAGATTAACTCCCACTTGATTCAAGCGATTGTAGTACCCAGACAATCTGAGCACATGCTCACTGCTTGAGCTATTCTCCTCCATCTTTCAGCTATAGAACTTGTTGGAGACTTCATATCTCTCAACTCGGGTATTTGCTTGAAATATTAACTTCAACTCCTGGAACATCTCATATGGTCCATGACATTCAAAACGTCTTTGAACTTCCGATTCTAAGCTGTTTAAGCATGGTGCACTAAACTATCAAGTAGTCATCATATTGAGCTAGCCAAACGTTCATAACATCTGCATCTGCTCTTGCAATAGGTTTGTCACCTAGCGGTGCATCAAGGACATAATTCTTCTGTGCAGCAATGAGAATAAACCTCAGATCACGGATCCAATCCGCATCATTGCTACTAACATCTTTCAACTTAGTTTTCTCTAGGAACATATCAAAAATAAAACAGGGGAGCTAAACGCGAGCTATTGATCTACAACATAGATATGCTAATACTACCAGGACTAAGTTCATGATAAATTTAAGTTCAATTAATCATATTACTTAAGAACTCTCACTTAGATAGACATCCATATAATCCTCTAAGTGATCACGTGATCCATATCAACTAAACCATGTTCGATCATCACGTGATATGGAGTAGTTTCAATGGTGAACATCACTATGTTGATCATATCTACTATATGATTCACGCTCGACCTTTCGGTCTTCAATGTTCTGAGGCCATATTTGCATATGCTAGGCTCGTCAAGTTTAACCCGAGTATTTCTGCGTGTGCAAAAATGGCTTGCACCCGTTGTATGTGAACGTAGAGCTTATCACACCCGATCATCACGTGGTGTCTCGGCACGACGAACTTTGGCAACAGTGCATACTTAGGGAGAACACTTGTGCCTTGAAATTTAGTGAGAGATCATCTTATAATGCTACCGCCAAACTAAGCAAAATAAGATGCATAAAGGATAAACATCAGATGCAATCAAAATATGTGACATGATATGGCCATGATCATCTTTCACCTTTGATCTCCATCTCCAAAGTATCGTCATGATATCTATCGTCACCAGCATGACACCATGATCTCCATCATCTTGATCTCTATCAACGTGTCGTCACATGGTCGTCTCGCCAACTATTGCTCTTGCAACTATTGCTATCGTATAGCAATAAAGTAAAGCAATTATTTGGCGCTTGCATCTTATGCAATAAAGACACAACCATAAGGCTTCTGCCAGTTGCCGATAACTTCAACAAAACATGATCATCTCATACAACAACTTATATCTCATCACGTCTTGACCATATCACATCACAACAATGTAACGCCCCGAGACCGATGTGCCAGGTGTCCTCCAGTTATTCACTGTTGTTGCCTTGTCATTGCTTGCATGTCATGCATTGCATATCATGTCATCATGTGCATTTCATTTGCATACATGTTCGTCTCATGCATCCGAGCATTTTCCCTGTTGTCCGTTTTGCAATCCGGCGCTCCTATGTCATCTGGTGTCCCTTTCTACCTCTTTTCATGTGCGGGTGTTAATCGTTTTTGGATTGGACCGAGACTTGTCATGCGGCCTTGGTTTACTACCGGTAGACCGCTTGTCAAGTTTCGTGCCATTTGGACTTCGTTTGATACTCCAACGGTTAACCGAGGGACCGAAAAGGCCTCATGTGTGTTGCAGCCCAACACCCTTACAAAGTGGCCCAAAACCCACCTAAACCTCATCCATCTTCTAGATCGTTCGATCACGATCGCGTGGCTGCAAACCGCACCTCATTTGGAGCTTCCTAGCTCCCTCCACCTCTATAAATAGACCCCTCATTCCAAATCTCGGGTCTTCTCCTCCATGTAACCCTAAAATTCCTCTTCGCGCGGTCGGACACGTCCGCCCGCGCTGGATGAGACCGCCGCCGCCAACCAGATCGTGACACGTGTCCGCTCTGGCCCCCACTTTGCCGCCGGCCGCGCCAGGCCCGCGGGGCCCAGAGCCGGCCCTCCCGACCCGTTCCTTCCGCTGCCCGCACCCAGGCGCGCACCGATGTCTCCTCCAGCGCCAGCGACGCGCCCCGCCGTCGTCGGCCACCTCCGCCGCGACGCGCCTCGTCGCCGTGCCAACCTCCACCGCGGCCGCCCAGCTCGCCGCACCGCCCTTCGCCGCCCCGTCGCCGGTGGCCGCCGCCCCGCCGACGCCGCCCTCCGCCGCCACATCGTCGTTGCCCCGCTGGCCAGCCAAAAGCTCCGGCGAGCTCCGCCTCCACCGGCGAGCACGTACTCCGGCCGGCCGTCCTCGAGGAGACCGCCGCTACAGTACCCGGACTCGATCCGATCCAGTTATGAAATCGAAGATGGTTGACTTTTCCCCCTACAAACCCTAAATATTTGCAAACTTTGGCATGTCATAACTCTCTCATCGTAGATCTGATTTGTGCGTGTAGCATATCAAAATGTTCGTCTCGCATCATTTCATCTCATTGCATTATTTTCATTTGAGCTCATATTGATGCCTGAAATGCTGTTGGAAGAGGGCTATGTGATGAATTTGTCAGATCTGTTTCAGCAAATGACCTTTTGTCATTTTTGCCATGATTAATGTGCGCATGATATGATCCTGAGCTCTACATGTGTTTTGTAATATGCCATGCCATCTTTACAGGGGTGTATGCCATGTATTTTTGTGATCTTTATGGTGACTAGCACAAGCATGCAAAGTAGCGTAATCGTTAATGCTGGTTTCAGGGACTTAGAATTTCACTAAGTCCTTTCCCTGTCTTTATTTTTATGCCATATGTTCATGTTGTTTCCTAGTGATCCGTGCCTCTTTTGAGGATGATCAGTAATGATGTTTTGTTTATATTGTGATGCTCTATCCATCCATGTCTTTGTTTGCAACTATGGATCACCCTAGCTTGAGTCAATCGAGCTCTACTTTTGCTATAAAATGATCCTGAAAGATTGTTGACATGTTTAGCGATTTTGCCGAGGATGTTGCTATTGATCCGTGCATGCTATGTTATTGTTCTTGCCATGTCTTCTTGATGGGTGTATGCTTAGTTTGTCATGCCATGCCTCGTAGTGAGTGCATCGAGCTCGTAAACATGTCTACTTGTTAATCTGTTTTGCATGCTCCAGTTTTTCACTAAGTCTGAATCTATTTATGTTTTTGCTATGTTCACATGCTTGCAATTGTATTTTCTGATCCCTTTTGGCTCAAGGTCACTAAGGGACTTTTGTTAAGTGCTTTGAGTAGCTTCATGCCATGCCTTGCTTTGCCATGTTAAGATCCTGTAGCTTGTACTTTTCATGCTCTAAAGTGTGCTTCCTGATGGTAAATTCTAGACTTGTGTTAATTTCACTAAGTCTGAAACCTGTCATCATTTGCTCTTTTTCCATGCTTGTTTGAACCTGTTAATGGATGAATTAGCCATAGCTCAGTGTTCATCTTTTGTTAAGATTCTTGAGTGGATCCCTGCCATGTATTTTTTTGTTATGTTTGAGTGATGTAGCATATTTATCTTGATGCATTTAGATGGCTACTTGCTGTTTATCGCAGACCGGTGCCATATTTGTTTTGCTTGTCATTTTCAAACCGTGCATCCGATTCCGGTGTTCATTATATCAATTTCAACCGAAATCACCTCCCCTTTCCAGTGGCACTCTTGGATTTCCAAGTTGAGGCCAGAGGTTCAATCATTCCTTTCCAAATCATGCATATGCACCGCATACCGCATCCCGCATATCATGCCATGTTCATGTGTTGGTTGTTTACTTTGTTGTGTGCTTCTTTCCGGTGTTGCTTCTTCGGGTTGGTTCCGATAACGTCGCGTTTGTGAGGACCCGTTTGTCTATGTCCGTTTGTCTTCTTCATGGACTCGTTCTTCTTCCTTGCGGGATTTCAGGCAAGATGACCATACCCTCGAAATCACTTCTATCTTTGCTTGCTAGATTGCTCGCTCTTTTGCTATGCCTATGCCGCGATACCTACCACTTGCTTATCATGCCTCCTATATTGTTGAACCAAGCCTCTAACCCACCTTGTCCTAGCAAACCGTTGTTTGGCTATGTTACCGCTTTGCTCAGCCCCTCTTATAGCGTTGTTAGTTGCAGGTGAAGATTGGAGCTTGTTCCATGTTGGAACATGGATATTTTGTTGGGATATCACAATATCTCTTATTTAATTAATGCATCTATATACTTGGTAAAGGGTGGAAGGCTCGGCCTTATGCCTGGGGTTTTGTTCCACTCTTGCTGCCCTAGTTTCCGTCATATCGGTGTTATGTTCCCGGATTTTGCGTTCCTTACGCGGTTGGGTTATAATGGGAACCCATTGACAGTTCGCCTTGAATAAAACTCCTGCAGCAAGGCCCAACATTGGTTTTACCATTTGCCACCTAGCCTTTTCTTTCCATTGAGTCGGCCGGCTCAAGGGTCATCTTTATTTACCCCCCCCCTCGGGCCAGTGCTCCTCTGAGTGTTGGTCCAACCTGTCAGCTGCCGGTGGCCACCAGGGGCAACTCTGGGCTGGCCTACCGGAACCTTGGACAATCCGGTGTGCCCTGAGAAAGAGATATGTGCAGCTCCTATCGGGATTTGTCGGCACAGCGGGTGGTCTTGCTGGACTTGTTTTACCATTGTCGAGGATGTCTTGTAACCGGGATGCCGAGTCTGATCGGATTGTCTTGGGAGAAGGAATATCCTTCGTTGACCGTGAGAGCTTGTGATGGGCTAAGTTGGGACACCCCTGCAGGGATTTGAACTTTCGAAAGCCGTGCCCACGGTTATGGGCAGATGGGAATTTGTTAACGTCCGGTTGTAGAAAACCTGAAACCTATCTTAATTAAAATGCACCAACCGCGTGTGTTACCGTGATGGTCTCTTCTCGGCGGGGTCTGGGAAGTGAACATGGTGTTGGACTTATGCTTAACGTAGGTTGTTCTAGGATCACTTGTTGATCATAGTTTCTCGAACGTGCTTTGCCTTCTCTTCTCGCTCTCATTTGCGTATGTTAGCCACCATATATGCTAGTCGCTTGCTGCAGATCCACCTCATACCTTTTACCCTACCTATAAGCTTAAATAGTCTTGATCGCGAGGGTGTGAGATTGCTGAGTCCCCGTGACTCACAGATACTTCAAAAACCAGTTTGCAGGTGCCGACGTTACCGAGAAGGTGACGCAACCAAGCTCAAGGAGGAGCTCGATGAAGATCTTGTCCTTTGTGTTGTTTCGTTCCAGTTGATCAGTAGTGGAGCCCAGTTGGGATGATCGGGGATCTGTGTAGCATTTGGGGTAGTCTTCCTATTTTGGGTTCCATAGTCGGACCTTGAGTGTATCTGGTTGATGTAATGCTTTATTCATGTATTGTGTGAAGTGGCGATTGTAAGCCATCTATGTATCTCTTTCCCTTATGCATTACATGGGTTGTGTGAAGATTACCTCACTTGCGACATTGCTTTCAATGCGGTTATGCCTCTAAGTCGTGCTTCGACACGTGGGAGATATAGCCGCATCGAGGGCGTTTCAAGTTGGTAATCAGAGCCTTCCCCGACCTTAGGATCCCCCTGCTTGATCGAATCGTTGGTGTTGTTGAGTCTAGAAAAATGTTTTGAGTCATTTAGGAATTATATATCGGAGAGTAGGAATTCTTTTTACTCCTCAGTCCCTTCGTCGCTCTGGTGAGGCATCCTGACGTAGAGTTTTGACTCTTCTCTTCTCAAATTTTCACTAAATTGTTTTTAGGATCACGCGGGTATCTTGGAATCGTTCCGATGGTTTTGTGACGAGAACATTGTTCTTGGTGCCTCCTGACATTTAGGGGTTGTGGCAGTGTCCCGGGGAGTTGAGCTCCGAGGTGTTGTCGTCACAATTTTATCGTTGCAGTTCTGGAATACCTGAGTTCGCCGACATCGAAAATCTCTTTTATGCAGTTGTTGGTGAGATAACCTCGACGCCATCCAGTACTAGGGCGGGAGTTCGGGAGTATTTCCATAACTCGTATAACGGATGCTTTTCGAAGGTTGAGGTAAATGATTTCCGAAGATTTCTTGGTTATGTGTTGAAGGATGGATACTGCTGGATGTAGGATTTGTTAGTTTGGGTGAGATATTATGCTTCCCCTGTATCCCCAACACCTGATTGCATAACCGAAAAGTTTCGGGAGTTTATAAGTGGGAATTCAAGTAGCTCTTAGGATATCTTTCCGACAGATGTATGATACAAAATTGGGGTTCGACGTCTAGTGGTCCGCCTATTCACGGTTGGTTTTACAGTGGCCTCGTTGTGTCTTAAAGAGTTCTTGGCTATGCCTACTCGGGGACGCTTCGTATGTCATGTGCACTGCCTTGTACATGATGGTGCTGTACGATCGAGCCCGTGTAGGCCCCACCACGAAAACTTCAGACGAAATCTCTATCATTTGTTTGTTCCGGCTTATTCTGCAAGCCAATCCTTTGTTTTGTTTTGAGTTGTGGTATTCGAGTTGCTTCAATGTCAAGTGTTGATTCCATACCTTCCCCAAATAGTGTTCTCATACTCCGATGTGAATACCAATCCTTCATGATAATCGAGATTGTCATGTCAATCCTTTTTAACCGTTGTGTTTCTCTTCAAGTGGATCCGATCATTTCAACATTCGCAAGATCAAGTATCAGTTCTTCTCAACGGTGTTTGTTTCATCCGTCCCAAGTTACCTTTGTTTTCCCGCCATCCCACCCTTGTTTCTTCAAGGACTCGGATTTCTTTATCGAGTATCCATCTTATTGATGTGAAGGCTCTCCATTCTTTTCCTTCAATGTTTTTATTCGGTGATTCTCATGAAGATCCTAACGGAACCTCAAGTTCATCATTCTTTGTTTCTGTTATCTTCTCCGGTGGATCTAATTCAAGCTTTGGTGTTGGTCATATCCTTTTTCCTCGTTTCAAATACCTTCTCATGCCGGTGCACCTCTTAATCATCCACTTCTCGCTATTCAATTGTTTCGGAGTGTTCAAGATATCTCAGAAGGCTCGTCTCGTAATTCAAGATCCGTTCAACTTATTTCGATTTTGTTATCTCATTCAAGCCATTTTAATTCAACCGATGCAATCTCTCTTTTAAATCTTTTCAACGGTGTTTCTTTTGAGTGGGCCCTAACCCACATGTCTTCTTCCAGGATCTTACCTGACTCTTCTTCTTTTCCCGGAACTATCCTTAAATTTCTTTTCGAAGTTTGACGTAAGAATGGTTTATCATCAGTCAAATGCCTTGCTCCAAGAGCTTGCAATTTCTTTTCGTCATTGGCTCAACCTTTCTAATTTTCATTCCGGAGTGCCTCAACAATTCATGGTGGTTTTTCTCGTCATCATTCTCGAATTTTGAAGACCGAAGGCGATTTTTCTCTCTCAATCTTGTCCATTCTCTCGATGATTCGTGATTCTAGATTGTTACCTTCCTCTCATAATTGTTTTCAATTGTGACAATTCTTTTCATCCTTCCGGAGCAATTCGATATTCTTTTCAGTTTGATTCTCCAAAGACCATCATTTCGGGATTATTCATTCTCAGCTTTCAGCTCTCGTTCTCCAAATCTTACCGGTGCGTCATTCAAGTATTCTATAATCAGCTCGTGATCTATTCGTTCACATGCACCTAAATTCTCTCAAGTATCTTCGTTCATTTCACAATTCTTACCCGGTGATTCATCCCTTTACTTCGTTCATTTTCAATTCTTACGGTGGTTCTTCCAGGATTCTCTTTTGCTGTTATCATATCAATTCATTTGTTCTTTCCAATCACACCGGCGGCTCGTGGAAGACCTTCTCAAGTTTATGCTATATCTCTCTTCAATCCTTTGCAACGGGAATAAGTAGGGTGCCAAATCCATTGTTTATCATCAATTTAATTGATGAAGGGCAAGCATAACATAATTCTTATTCTTGTTCATCCAAGTGATTAATTCCTTATTCCGGAGGTTCATTGAAAAATTCTTGGTTTCTTTTGCTCATCTTTCATTTCCAGAGTTCCAAGTTTCCACTTTATCTTGTCGCGAAGCTCCATTTAAATCATCGCAAGGCTTCACCTTATGTTTTCAACTTCTTTTTCCTTTCGTCTTCATCATCCTTTTTGTTACCGGAGTTCTTCATGGATGTTCTACATGATGGTTCATCAAGGAAATAATTCCTTCTCCAAGTGTTCATTGAGATTCTTTTCTAAGGAGCTCAAGTATTCTTCTTCTTGCAATCCGCAGTGCAATTCTTTCTATCTTATCTTTTGAGGTGGTGCGATGTCACTCTTGACAATTTCCTTTCGTGTGTCATGTTTCAACAGTTGTCAAGAATGAGATAGTGAAACCCATTAATTTCTTCAAGCACGAGCTCTTCTTAATCCATCAATCACTTCATTGGAATTATCTTGGGTTATATTTCACCTAAAACTTTCCCTAAGGATTGTTGCAAATTATGGTGCTTATAAATGATCCAAATTCTTCATTTATCCTCCTTGAGAAATAAGTTTCTCGTCTCCTTGTTGATATCAATCCAATCTATTATTTTTCGTCAGTGGCAGAATTTCACCTCATAGTTTTGAGATGTTTTCCATAAGCCCACAACAAGCTGATCCTTTTCATTGTTGGTGTTCCAACAACTCCGTTCGTCCCTTCTCCTAAATATGCCTTTTCGAGCTCTTTTGTGGCAGAAGTTCGCATTTTATTCTAAATTCTCCTATTTCAATTATCTATCTTCTATTCTTTCGTTCCGGAGGCATTGCGATGTTGTTCTTTTCAACCGTCATCTCGTGTTGTCTAAGATCATGTCCTTTTCATGCTTATCCATTTAACCGGAGTGTTGTGTCCTCTGCTCAAGTTCTTTTCATCTTGTAAAGTCTTTCATCTCTTTTCAACCAGAGTGCTACTCGGATCGGTTCTTTCCTATTCTTTTTTTCTTAACGGAGCGCTTTCAACTTTGTTCATCTCCGTTGTATTATTCTTTTCAATTTGTTCAACCTCTCAAGGCTCGTAGTTTCACTCGTTTGTCAAAGAAGCAACTGAGCTTTACCTCTCCTCCTTCTCTTCCGTTTTCCCTCCGGTGCCATTCTAGATCTCGGGACGAGATCCTCTCGTAGTGGTGGAGTGTTGTAACGCCCCGAGACCGATGTGCCAGGTGTCCTCCAGTTATTCGCTGTTGTTGCCTTGTCATTGCTTGCGTGTCATGCATTGCATATCATGTCATCATGTGCATTTCATTTGCATACATGTTCGTCTCATGCATCCGAGCATTTTCCCCGTTGTCCGTTTTGCAATCCGGCGCTCCTATGTCATCCGGTGTCCCTTTCTACCTCTTTTCATGTGCTCCTCTGAGTGTTGGTCCAACCTGTCAGCTGCCGGTGGCCACCAGGGGCAACTCTGGGCTGGCCTACCGGAACCTTGGACAATCCGGTGTGCCCTGAGAAAGAGATATGTGCAGCTCCTATCAGGATTTGTCGGCACAGCGGGTGGTCTTGCTGGACTTGTTTTACCATTGTCAAGGATGTCTTGTAACCGGGATGCCGAGTCTGGTCGGATTGTCTTGGGAGAAGGAATATCCTTCGTTGACCGTGAGAGCTTGTGATGGGCTAAGTAGGGACACCCCTGCAGGGATTTGAACTTTCGAAAGCCGTGCCCGCGGTTATGGGCAGATGGGAATTTGTTAATGTCCGATTGTAGAAAACCTGAAACCTATCTTAATTAAAATGCACCAACTGCGTGTGTTACCGTGATGGTCTCTTCTCGGCAGGGTCCGGGAAGTGAACACGGTGTTGGAGTTATGCTTGACGTAGGTTGTTCTAGGATCACTTGTTGATCATAGTTTCTCGAACGTGCTTTGCCTTCTCTTCTCGCTCTCATTTGCGTATGTTAGCCACCATATATGCTAGTCGCTTGCTGCAGCTCCACCTCATACCTTTTACCCTACCTATAAGCTTAAATAGTCTTGATCGCGAGGGTGTGAGATTGCTGAGTCCCCGTGACTCACAGATACTTCAAAAACCAGTTTGCAGGTGCCGACGTTACCGAGAAGATGATGCAACCAAGCTCAAGGAGGAGCTCGATGAAGAACTTGTCCTTTGTGTTGTTTCGTTCCTGTTGATCAGTAGTGGAGCCCAGTTGGGACGATCGGGGATCTGTGTAGCATTTGGGGTAGTCTTCCTATTTTGGGTTCCGTAGTTGGACCTTGAGTGTATCTGGTTGATGTAATGCTTTATTCAGGTATTGTGTGAAGTGGCGATTGTAAGCCATCTATGTATCTCTTTCCCTTATGCATTACATGGGTTGTGTGAAGATTACCTCACTTGCGACATTGCTTTCAATGCGGTTATGCCTCTAAGTCGTGCTTTGACACGTGGGAGATATAGCCGCATCGAGGGCGTTTCAAACAAGCCCTGCAAAAACAAGTTAGACGTCCTCTACTTTGTTGTTGCAAGTTTTACGTGGCTGCTACGGGCTGAGCAAGAACTGTTCTTACCTACACTTCAGAACCACAACGATAGTTTGTCAAGTTAGTGTTGTTTAAACCTTCTCAAGGACCGGGCGTAGCCACACTCGGTTCAACTAAAGTTGGAGAAACTGACACCCGCTAGTCACCTGTGTGCATAGCACGGCAGTAAAACTAGTCTCGCGTAAGCGTACGCGTAATGTCGGTCCGGGCCGCTTCATCCAACAATACCGCCGAACCAAAGTATGACATGCTGGTAAGCAGTATGACTTATATCGCCCACAACTCACTTGTGTCCTACTCGTGCATATCACATCTACGCATAAAAGCGGGCTCGGATGCCACTGTTGGTGAACGTAGTAATTTCAAAAAAATTCCTACGCACACGCAAGATCTTGGTGATGCATAGAAACGAGAGGGGAGAGTGTTGTCCACGTACCCTCGTAGAACGAAAACGGAAGCGTTAGCACAACGCGGTTGATGTAGTCGTACGACTTCACGATCCGACCGATCAAGTACCGAACGCACAACACCTCCTAGTTCAGCACACGCTCAGCCCGATGACGTCTCTCAAACTTCGATCCAGCCGAGTGTTTAGGGAGAGTTTCGTCAGCATGACGGCGTGGTGACGATGATGATGTTCTACCGACGCAGGGCTTCGCCTAAGCACCGCTACAGTATTATTGAGGTGGACTATGGTGGAGGGGGGCACCGCACACGGCTAAAAGATCAAACGATCAATTGTTGTGTCTCTAGGGTGCCCCCTGCCCCCGTATATAAAGGAGCAAGGGGGGAGGTGTGGCCGGCCTAGAGGGGGGGGGGGCAGGAGGAGTCCTACTCCTACCGGGAGTAGGACTCCCTCCCTTTTCCTTGTTGGACTAGGAGTGGAGGGGGAAAGAGGAGGGAGAGAGGAAGGAAAGGGGGGCACCGCCCCCCTCTCCTTGTCCTATTCGGACTAGGGGGAGGGGCGTGCGGCCCTGCCCTGGCCGCCTCTCCTCTTCTCCACAAGGCCCACTATGGCCCATTAAGCTCCCGGGGGGTTCCGGTAACCTCCCGGTACTCCGGTAAAATCCCGATTTCACCCGGAACACTTCCGATATCCAAACATAGGCTTCCAATATATCAATCTTCATGCCTCGACCATTTCGAGACTCCTCGTCATGTCCGTGATCTCATCCGGTAATCCGAACAACCTTCGGTACATCAAAACATATAAACTCATAATATAACTATCATCGAAATGTTAAGCGTGCGGACCCTACGGGTTCAAGAACTATGTAAACATGACCGAGACATGTCTCCTGCCAATAACCAATAGCGGAACCTGGATGCTCATATTGGCTCCCACATATTCTACAAAGATCTTTATCGGTTAAACCGCATAACAACATACAGTGTTCCCTTTGTCATCGGTATGATACTTGCCCGAGATTCGATCGTCGGTATCTCAATACCTAGTTCAATCTCGTTACCGGCAAGTCTCTTTACTTGTTCCGTAATATATCATCCCGCAACTAACTCATTAGTTGCAATGCTTGCAAGGCTTAAGTGATGTGTATTACCGAGTGGGCCCAGAGATACCTCTCCGACAATCGGAGTGACAAATCCTAATCTCGGAATACGCCAACCCAACAAGTACCTTCGGAGACACCTGTAGAGCACCTTTATAATCACCGAGTTATGTTGTGATGTTTGGTAGCACACAAAGTGTTCCTCCGGTAAACGGGAGTTGCATAATCTCATAGTCATAGGAACATGTATAAGTCATGAAGAAAGCAATTGCAACAAACTAAACGATCAAGTGCTAAGCTAACGGAATGGGTCAAGTCAATCACATCATTCTCCTAATGATGTGATCCCATTAATCAAATGACAACTCATGTCTATGGTTAGGAAACTTAACCATTTTTGATCAACGACCTAGTCAAGTAGAGGCATACTAGTGACACTCTGTTTGTCTATGTATTCACACATGTATTATGTTTCCAGTTAATACAATTCTAGCATGAATAATAAACATTTATCATGATATAAGGAAATAAATAATAACTTTATTGTTGCCTCTAGGGCATATTTCCTTCAGGAATATGATGGCAAGGTAACACAGGAGTAATGAACAGAATAAATGCTATCTCTACATGCAAATTTGGCTGGTGGAGGCTGTATGGTTAATATGTTTTTGCGAAAAGCCAATTTTTCCCTACGACAAGGAATAACTTTTATTTAACTATCATGGTAGTTGTTAAACATTGAGAAGGTTCCTCCAACTCAATCCCAATTAAACATCATCATTAAACCTAATGAAATTATATTAAGAGTGATGAGATCAACATGATAATCCAAGAACCAGATACTCAAGATGTCCATAACCGGGGACGCGACTAAGCATGATTAGTTTATACGCTCTGCAGAGGTTTGCACACTTTTCCCCACAAGACTCGAATACATCCATGGTCGGATATTCGAGACACAGTCTTTCTGAAGCATTAACTCTCTACTCTGTATAGACAGTACCACCTACAACTCACTACATTTGCTAGTCTACCTCTTCGAGAGCTTCACGCAACTTACTCAACTATGCCAGAGCCCATAATGGCTTGTGGATGCACACGGAAGTTTCCAACATGAATAATCTTATGATCCCTTTGAGCCTGGATGGCGGGCCGTAGGATGATCACACGGATCCTCCGGGATATCCTAGGACAACACTGGATTCTCCAGGTGCCCACAAGCAATCCACCCAGATGTGAATTTAAGTTGCCACCTTAAGTTGAACCATTAATTAATAACTCACATCTTTAATGAGTACTCTCAAACCCAATCCACGTCTACGAGCATAGCATAGCATAATAAGCAACGTAGAAGTAACTCCCAAGGGTTTGATAATAAAACAAGTAATAGGTACTACCTCATCTACTTCCCAAAACCCACAATTTAATCAGATCCTAACCATGCAATTGTTTGAGGATTGATCTAATGTTGTAAAACTGGGTAGTAAAAGGGTATGATCAAAGTGTTACTTGCCTTGCTGATGATCCGTGAAACCTAGAGACTCGTAGTAGCACGCTTCGCACTTTGGGTACTCTATCGCAAACAAACAAGCGTACAATAAGCACTCAACTAGAAGCACGGGTAAAACTCAAATAAAGAGTCTAACCAGAAAGTTGAACTTAAGAACTCCGGTTTGCAAAAAGAATCAAACCAAATGAAGCAACGAAACTCAAACTGCGAAAGAAACAAGATCTGTTTACTAATCTAGACTTAAGTCAAATTTTTACAGCAGTAAAATCTTGTTCAAGTTGGTTAAACAAAAAGAGGGCTTCGAAACGAAGAACTAGGCGCTTGAATCGCCTGATTCCGATAAACGAGCAAAAAGTTATACTAGAACGAAGATTAGGGCAGGAATCACGATCGAAAATAATCGCGGAAAAATCCTGAAAAAAAGAAAACTGACGAACAGGCTAACGAATGAACGTTCATTGTCTGTGGCTAATGGGTGAAAACCGTTCGTTAAAACGAGCGTATGAACGGGCGTTCGCTAAATAAATAAACCGACGGAAAAACCGAACCGATCTAAACAAAAAAACTAATCTAGGTTTTCGAAATAAAACCAATCAGTTTTCAAAAAAAATCGGCGGCTACCTCGTGGATCGGAATGGCGGCAGCGGCGAACTCCGGCGACGGGCGACGGGGCGACGGCGAGGCCGGGGCTCCGGCAGTGGCGCGGCGGGGCGGCAAGGCGGCGGCGCGGGTCGGCGAGGTGGAGGCGCGGGACGGCGAGGCGGCGATGCGGGACGGCGAGGTGTCGGCGCGGCGAGGCAGCGAACTCCGGCGATGGTGGCGCGGCACAGATATCGAGGCGGGGCGGGCGCTAGGGTTTCGGGCGAGGCTCTGGCGGCTTGGGCCTTCGCGGCTTTAAAGGCCGGCCGGGCTAGTGTCCCAGGCGGACGGCCCGGTTAGGTCGGTTGACTTGAAAAAAATATCCGCTCAGAAAAACAAAGAAAAGAAATACTGAACGGACTCCAAAAATCATGAAATAAATTTTCCCCGTCCTCTAAAAATCGAATGGATAAGGTGAACATTTATTTGGGCCTCTAATGCAATTCTGAAAAACGCATATTTTCCTAATTTCAAATAAAATAGCGATAAAAACTCTGAATAAAACCTTATTTGATTTTAATATTAAATCTCCAATATTTCTTTATTTTGGGGAAGTCATTTTATCTCCTCTCTTTTTATTGTCATAAAAGAAATATTCGAAGAGAAAATAATTAAAAGCAAACGATCCTCTTTTCAAAATTTGAGAAAACTCAAATATGAAAATAACGAAATCCCCAACTCTCTCCGTGGGTCCTTGAGTTGCGTAGAATTTCTAGGATGCAAATAAAATATGATATGCAATGATGGTCTAATGTATAACATACCAAATTGAAAATTTGGGATGTTACAAACCTACCCCCCTTAAGATGAATCTTGCCCTCGAGATTCGGGTTGGCTAGAAAATAGGTGAGGGTGATCTTTCCGTAGGTCTTCCTCTCGTTCCCATGTGGCTTCCTCCTCGGTATGGTGGATCCACTAAACTTTGTAGAACTTAATAACCTTACTGCATGTGACACGCCTGGAAAACTCAAGAATCTTGACTGGTTTCTCCTCGCAGGTCAAATCACTATCCAACTGAATAGCTTCTAGTGGCACTGCATCTCTCAGAGGAATATCAGTGGTCTCTGCATGGCACTTCTTCAACTGAGAAACGTGGAACTCATCATGAACTCCTGACAATCATTCGGGCAATTCCAACTTGTAAGCAACTTCTCCCATACGTTCCACAACTTTGTATGGTCCCAGAAAACACGGTGCTAACTTTCCTTTAACTCCAAAACGCTTCACTCCTCGAAGTGGCGATACTCGAAGATACACTCTGTCTCCGACTTCGTAAGCTGTCTCCTTGCATTTTGAATCCGCATAGCTCTTCTGCCTGGACTGGGCTACCTTGAGTCTATCGCGTATCAACCTAGCCTTCTCTTCAAACTCTTTAATCAAATCTGGTCCAAACAACCGACGGTCTCCAACTTCATCCCACAATAATGTCCTGCACCTCCTTTCGTACAATGCTTCGAAAGGGGCCATCTTCAAACTGGCTTGATAGCTATTGTTGTAGGAGAACTCTGCATAAGGCAAGTTGTCGTCCCAACTAGATCCATAGTCTAGCGTACAAGCTCTCAACATGTCCTCCAGAATCTGATTGATTCTCTCAGTTTGTCCATCCGCCTGTGGATAAAAAGCTGTACTGAACTCTAGCCTGGTTCCCAAAGTCTCATGCAACTGATTCCAAAACTTTGAGGTAAACTGGGTTCCTCTATCTGATACAATGGTCCTTGGAACTCCATGCAGACATACGATCCTGGTCATGTATATCTTTGCCAACTTAGCACTGGTGTAAGTGGTCTTCACTGGGATGAAATGTGCTACCTTCGTCAAACGATCGACCACAACCCATATTGAGTCATAGACTGAACGAGTCCTAGGCAATCCCGTGATAAAGTCCATGCCTAGTTATCCCACTTCCATCCGGGTATCGGCAATGGCTGTAATAATCCCGCTGGCTTCTGATGTTCTGCCTTCACTCTCTGACATACATCACAAACTGCTACATACTCCGCAATATCCTTCTTCATTCCGGTCCACCAGAAGCTATCTTTCAAATCCAGATACATCTTGGTATTTTCTGGGTGAATCGAATACGGCGAATCATAGGCCTCTTGCAAAATCAACTTCCTGATCTCCGGATCATTTGGCACATAAACGCGGTCCTCAAACCATAGGGTATCGTGCTCGTCCTCACGAAATCTCTTAGCTTTTCCTTTGCTCATCCTCTCTTTTAACTCGGCAATCTCCTTGTCCGTCTTCTGAGCTTCCTTGATCTTATCCATCAAAGTAGACTAAATATCCAATGCTGCTACATAACCCCCCGGAACTATTTCCAAACATAGCTCATGAAGATCCTCTGCTAATTCCTTGGGTAACTCTCCGGTCATGAGTGTGTTGAAATGACTCTTGCGGCTCAACGCATCGGCTACTACGTTAGCCTTTCCGGGATGATAATAAACTTCATATCATAATCCTTGATGAGCTCCAACCATCTCCTTTGCTTGAGATTCAACTCCTTCTGCGTGAATATATACTTCGACCTCTTGTGATCCGTGTACACCTCACAATGGTTTCTGATGAGAAAATGTCTCCATGTCTTCAATGCACTCACTACGGATGCTAACTCCAAATCATGGGTAGCATAATTCAACTCGTGGGGTTTAAGCTGTCGTGAGGCATATGAAACAACTCTTCCTTCCTGCATAAGCACTACTCCAAGTCCTCGATGAGAAGCGTCGCAATACACCTGGTAATCCTTGCGTTGATCTGGGAGAATCAACACTGGAGCGGTAACCAAGCGTTTCTTCAACTCCTGAAAACTGGCCTCACATTCCTCAGTCCATTTAAACTTAGTGTCCTTCTTCAACAACTCCGTCATGGGCTTTGCAATCTTTGAGAAATTCTCAATGAACCTTCTATAGTATCCTGCGAGTCCAAGAAAACTACGGATCTCTCCAACTGACGTGGGTGCTTCCCAATTTGTCACAGTGATGACCTTGGTAGGGTCTACGGCTATTCCTTCTACGGATATAACATGTCCGAGGAATCCAACTTCCTTCAAAACTCACACTTACTGAACTAGGCATATAGCTGATGTTCTTCGAGCTTCCCAAGTACCAAACGCAAATGCTCCTTATGCTCCTCTTCATTCTTCGAGTAGACCAGAATATCGTCGATGAACACCATGATGAACTTAGCCAAAAACTCCATAAAAACCTCATTCATCGTGTTCATAAAATATGCAGGTGCGTTAGTCAAACCAAATGACATAACGGTATACTCATATAGCCCGTACCTTGTGGTAAAAGTTGTCTTAGGTATATCCTGCTCTCGAATCTTCAGCTGGTGGTACCCTGATCGTAGATCGATCTTGGAAAACACCTTAGCTCCTTGTAGTTGGTCAAACAAGTCATTTATCATTGGTAGTGGGTACTTGGTCTTGATCGTCACTTCATTCAATCCTTGATAATCAACAACCATCCTCATGATCCATCCTTCTTCTCCACTAGAAGCACCGGTGATCCCCAAGGCGATGAGCTTGGGCGAATATAGCCTTTATCCAGTAACTCCTTAATCTGTTTCTTAATTTCCTCTAAATCTTTAGCGGGCATCCTATACGGTCTCTTAGATATTGGCCCTGTGCCTAGCAAAAGCTCGATCAAAAACTCAATGTCTCTATCCGGTGGCATGCCTGGCAACTCTTCTGTAAATACATCTGGGAATTCCTTCACCACTGGTACTTCCTCATGTACAACCCCTGATAAGGAATTCACTTGAGTCCTATTCGGCACATGCCGGGATACATACTTGATCCTTCTTCCTTCTGGAGTGGTAAGCAAAATCGACTTACTGGCGCAGTCAATGTTCCCTCTATACTTCGATAACCAATCCATGCCTAATATCACATCGAGTCCTTGTGACTCCAATACTATTCGGTCTGAGGGAAACAGGCAATTACTAATCCTTGATGGTAACCGATCACACCATAGGCTAGCCATATACTCTACTCCTGGCGAGGTTACTAACATGGGCGTCCTAAGGGCTTGGGTTGGCAGTTTGAACTTTTCCACAAATCCCCTTGATATGTATGAATGCGATGCACTAGTACCAAAAAGAACGATTGAAGTAAATGACTTAATCATAAACTTACCTATTACTGCATCCGGTTGCGCTTCAACCTCCTCCACATTCACGTGGTTCACTTGTCTGTCACATCCCTAGCTGCTGGTAGTGCTCTAGGCTAGCTTCATGTGTGCATCATGTCTATATTTTCGAAACTTGAACTGAGGAATTTTGGAAGCCTCAAAAACTTAAATAAAAGAGGGGCAAAAACCCTAGAAATCTCATTCATTGCTCCAAAATGCTCTTCTTAAATGTTTGATAATTTTTGGTAAGGGTTCTGGTCCCAACCAAAATATTGAACATTTTTAAGGAATTATTTTTGGGACTTTGGGTTTAATTCATTAGCTATTTGAATTTGAGTTATATTCATATAATTAGAATATAATTTCAAATACCCCTGAAATATTTTATAAGCTTTTGGAAAAGTCCATCTAGCAATATAAAATATTCAGAGGAGTTTTTGGCATTGTTTGAATTATTTTAAATTCAAAACAGTGGCAAAATAAATTAAATAAAACAAAACAGAAGGAAAAAAAATAAATAAAAAATAATAATATTAATAAAACAGAGAGAGAAGGAGGTTACCTGGCGCTACTTACCTGGCCCAGCTGGCCAGCCCATCTGGCCGGCCCAGCCCACCTCCTCCCCCTTGTCATCTTCCTCCTCTGCCAGGAGGACGAACAGAGGCGAGGTGTGGCGCGCGCCCGAGAGGCCCCGGCCACCTCCTGCTTCCACCGAGGCGTTCCCGAGCCTCCCCCTCACGCCACGCGCCTCCCCGACCCCCTCTCACTTCTCCCTCGCTCTCTGGACCTCCCTCCCCCTCGCTCCTCTGCTTCCCCTCCCGCGACCGAATGGAGCCCGTCGCCGCCGACCAGCGCTCGCGCGGCCACAGCCACCGTCTCGCCTCCCCGACGCCTCCCAAAGCTCCGCTGTTCCGCCCTCGTCCTCCTCGTCGTCTCACGCGACCAGAAGGGCCCCGAGCAGCCGCCATCGTCATCGTCTTCAAGCTTCGGCCCCGGCGCCCTTCTCCGTCGATTCGGCCACTCCGGCGCGCCCCCGAGCCCACTAACCCTCCCTGCAGCTCCGCGGTGAGCTCTTGACCCGATTCCCCCTCTCCCCGTGCCCTATCTCCCTCTCTAGCCGCCGTTCACAACGAGCCGAGAGCTCTTCACCGACGGCCATGGCGCCGCCGCGGCCACAGCTGCTGCCGCCCATGTTTGAGCACGTGTCTGCGCTCAGCGTGGTCCCAGGAGCCCAGAACAAGCATCCGTTCGTCCTCTCGTCAACCGTAGCCTCGTTTCCGTCGAGGTCCGAACCTCGGCCGCCGCCGCGAGCCTGATTCCGGCGAGCCCGCTCGACCTCAGCCCCTCCCGCTTGCTTAGATGGATACGGCTGAGCGCCAGCTACGCGTAGATGATCGCTGCCGCTGTTTTGGTCGCCGGAGGGCGTTTCCCGAGCCCTCCGCCGCGCCTTGACTCGCCGGCGGCTAAACGCCGGCGACCGCTGACCCGATGACCGGCGTGGGTTGACCCCACTGCCCGGTTTGACCCCCTCTCTCTCACTGACCTGCGGGCCCCGCCCGGCTAATTAAGTTAGGTTAGTATTAACTAAGCTAGGTTAGTTTAGTTAGACACTGACACTCGGGACCCACCGGTCAGGGGTTGACCGGACTATGCCACGTTGACCTGCTGACGTCATCATGACATCAGGCTGACGCATTAATGAATTACTGGAATTATTAATATTCAGGAAATTCCAGAAAATGCCTAAAACTTCTAAAATTCATAGAAATTCAACCTTAACTCCAAATTAAATAATTTATATATGAAAAATTATCAGAAAAATTCAAGGAATCCATCTGTACCATTTTCATGCATGTTAGAACAACTTATAGCTGATGTATAGCACAAATCAATTAAATGGCATTTGAATAATCACATATGGAGTTTGAATTTGAATCTTGTATTCAAACCAACTTCATTTAATCTGTTGCTAGTTGCATTAGCCCAAAACACATTCATTTTGCCATGTCATGATCATGCATCATATTGTGTTCCCTTCTATGTTGCCGGTATTTGTCCCCTCTTGATAGACGTGATACCGATGATGTGATCGTTGACACTGATGAAGACTCAATGCTATCTTCAGAAGTGCCAGGCAAGCAAAAACCCCTTGTTCATTCCGATACAATCCTACTCTCTCGCTCCTGCTCTCTTTTAATGCATTAGGACAACACCGATTCATCTGTTACTTGCTGCGGTAGCTGAACCCCTTTATCCTTTGCATGACCTGTCATTCCACAGTAAATAGATGAAACCCACTAGCATGAGTAGGAGTTGTTTGAGCCCTGATGTGCCTACTCATTCATGCTTGTTTGTCATGCCTGCTACTGCTTAGAGTTGAGTCAGGTCTGATTTATCCGGGATGAATCAGAGGTGTGTGAACATGTCCTACGGTGTGTGAGCTAAGCGTGTGAACACGATTTGGTAAAGGTAGCGGTGAGAGGCCATGTAGGAGTACATGGTGGGTTGTCTCATTGCAGCCGTCCTCAGGAACTGAGTTCTGTGTTTGTGATCCATGATTCAGCTACTACCACGCATTGGGCCCAAAACCAATGGACCCTCTCGGCTTCTTAATCACCCTTGTCCTCTGTCCAGGAGTTGCAAGTAGTTTCTGGTGTTTGTAGTATGCTGGAGGCCGTGCGCAGCGCTGACCGTAGGGGTGGGCTGTGATGCGGTAGGCACGTGGCCGGGTAAACCGGGCGCCCGTTTGGTGTCACGGAACCCTGTACACATCATTTGGGGCTGTGAGCGAAACTCCGGCCGGATCTCCTCATGGATGGAACCCGAATAGGCGATAAACCTGGACTAGGGACTTGAGTGTTTAGGCAGGCCGTGGCCGACACCCACGTTGGGCTTCCGCTTGAAGGTTGCCGAGTACATGTCGTGTAAACGGCGGTAAGTGGTGAGAGCGTGTGTGAAGAAGTACACCCCTGCAGGGTTAATATCATCTATTCGAATAGCCGTGTCCGCGGTAAAGGACTTCTGGGTTGCCTATATCAGTTCATAGACAAGTGAAAGTGGATACTCTAAAATACGCAAGATAAGCGTGAGTACTATGGATGGCGTTCTCGTAGGGAGACGGGAGCGGATCCATAGTGGTGTATTGATATGGTGAATATGTGGACTCGTGTGCGCCACCTCAAAAGAGTCGCTTGCAGTTGTAGTTTAGGATAGCCACCGAGTCAAAGCTGGCTTGCTGCAGTTAAACCCCACCATCCCCTTTGTTGATAATGATGCATATGTAGTTAGTTCTGATGTAAGTCTTGCTGGGTACATTTGTACTCACGTTTGCCTATTTTATGTTTTTGCAGAGAGACTTCGATCTCACTAGTAGTTCCACGTGGATTTCGACGTTTAGCTTGTTACCTCAGCTACGGTCTTGTGCCCTCGACAGGATCTGATAGACAGTCAGGCTTCTCAGCCTTTTTCATTTATAGATGTCTGTACTCAGACATGATAGCTTCCGCTTGTGCTTTGATTTGTATGCTCTGAGTGTTGGGTCATGAGACCCATGTTTGTAATATCTCGCTCCTCGGAGCCTAATGAATAAATTACTTGAGTCGTAGAGTCATGTTGTGATGCCATGTTGTATTTGCACATATCGAGCATATTGTGTGTATGTTATTGAAATGCTTGGTATGTGTGGGATCTGACCATCTAGTTGTTTATCTTTAGTAGCCTCTCTTACCGGAAAATGTCTCCTAGTGTTTCCACTGAGCCATGGTAGCTTGCTACTGCTCCGGAACACTTAGGCTGGCCGGCATGTGTCCTTCTTCGTTCCTGTGTCTGTCCCTACGGGGAAATGTCACGCGATGAATACCGGAGTCCTGTTAGCCCGCTACAGCCCGGTTCACCGGAGTCCTGCTAGCCCAGTGCTACAGCCTGGATTCACTCGCTGATGATCGACACGTTCGATGCTGGGTCATGGATGCCTGTCCCTGTAAGTTTGTGCCACTTTGGGTTTACGACTAGCCATGTCGGCCCGGGCTCCTTATCATATGGATGCTAGCGACACTGTCATATACGTGTGCCAAAAGGCGCAAACGGTCCCGGGTAAAGGTAAGGCGACACCCGTGGGAATACCGTGCGTGAGGCCGCAAAGTGATATGAGGTATTACATGCTAGATCGATGTGGCATTGAGTCGGGGACCTGACAGCGTTGGTATCAGAGCTTGACTGCCTGTAGGATTACCAAGCCAAACTGGTCGAAGTTGAGTCTAGAAATTCCTTAGTTATATAAGGGAATTGATTGTGGGATGGAACGTAAGGCTCTTTTTACTCCTTATACCTCATGGCCTTCTGATCTGAGTCATCATCTTCTCTTCTACGGGGATTAAGAACTAGGCTATCTCTTCTTTCTATTAGGATCACGTGTTACTAATCAGTGGACTTATAAGATTGTTGGATTCAAGCCTCAGTTCAGTTCCTACTATCTTCTGTCTGTTAACTGTTGATCTCGAAACCTTGATATTGTGCTCCTGAGTGGTTATGCCACCATTTTGTGATTGTCTCAAATCTTTTTGAGCAATTATAGCCGTTATGCTGTCCGAGTCATCCCAGGTTTCTAAATAGTTTGAAGCAATTTGCAAATTCCTTCCTCCCGCCTCGATGTTCCTTTGGGCCAGATTAACCACACTAATCGGTGTGTTGAGATAATTATTGCCTCGACATATATGTTGGAATTATTATTATGACCCTAAGTGCTTAGGGGATCATCTAGTGGTTTAGCCATGATTTGTGTTCCCAGTGTGATGATTCTGGCCATCATTCTCGAAAGCATCCCGTGATGCTACTTAGTAATAGGTATTCTGTTCCTGGGTTCTTGAAACCAAGATTCACTCTACCTACTTCATGTTGATAGTAATTGCTAGTGCCTTTAGGATATTAGTAACCTTTGCGATAGTCCTTGAAGTCCGTGGTATCTTCTTCTTCCAAATACCATGAACTACTTATGGCAGATGTTTATTGGATCAAAAAAAAATCACAATTAGAGTACTCTTGAGGAGTTCTCCATTCATAAATCGTGACTCTGCCAGTTCTACCTTTCTGCATGGGTTATCCGGAAGAAATATGTTGAACTTGGTTCGACATACTAATCTATGCATCCACAACTCAGAAAAAATTATATGTTCCTTTGAGATGTTCTCTTTAGTTGCATTCTGACCCTCGTCTATCAATTGATAGTCAAGAGTATGCGTGCGTTCGTTTATCGATGCCTATTACTCTTGTGGTCCGTCAAGCCATTCTATCACGGAATGACTAGGAGAAACAAACTCCAGTACCTCTTCCATATCTAGGATTGGGTCAAAACAATTGTACTCCGCAGATCAAAATGCCAATCCAGCTTTTGCTCTGTTCTACCTTGGAGTATTACCATCTTTTATATCGGGATTGTTATAGGAATTGCACACCATCCTATGAACTCTTGGTACAGTGATACTTTTGCCATCATTGTTCATTCCTCGGTTCCTGTGTTATTGTAACCGGAATGACGACAAATGAATCATGGCGTGTGAAATCAATACTGCTAGCAACTCTGTTGCTTGGTAGTTAAAGGATAATAATTTCATTCTTAGCGTGTTGGTTCTTGAATCATCATTCTAAGACTGATCGTGCTATCTAGTCCTTATTTCCGGTGCACCCTTCGATCAATGAGTTAGGATTGTGTCAAGTCCTCACTCATTTGATCATATCATCTTGCCCTGAAAAGCAAGATTGTTCTCGATCTTAGTAACATATCGGTGGTTCGTGATTTTCCGAATATCTTCTCGAAAGTATCACCAGGTTGTCACCTGACTGTTATGTTAAGCTCGTGATCAAGTTGGTTTATCCTGTAAACCACCCTTTCTCCAAGAATCCGTGTTGGATACCCCTGAGCTAGTTGGTTAAGCTATGCATCAACTTGGAGAGTTGGAAGATAGAAGCTTGTCCGATATAGTTCATTATAAGGGATGTCTTGTATGTGTGTTGAAGAAAGTTGATATTTTCATAGACTGAACCTCGTGATCAGTTAATGGACCTATCATTTTATCCAACCTTTGATTGGAGTATGGGCTATCATCCAATCAGACCAGAACCAACGATATTCGTAATGTTGTCTTATTCGTGGTTGATCCCTCGAGCATACACCATTACATCTTTGGTCTGACCAATGCTATCACCGTGTTCACTTAACTATGGAATTCCTTTTAAAGGGAAACCCGGAAGAATTGTTGTTGAGCCCATTGACAACATCCTTATCTCCTCCATGATTTTGTTGAACATTAAGCTAGTGTTGGAAACTTTTGAAAGCATTTCTTCATGCTAACTCATGAAGTATTTGTTTGATGAAAGGAGTGACTTCCTCTAGTTCATGTGCATTTGATGCAAGTTGCCGCCGTGGACTCGAGAAAGTCAATGTTGCTTCCTCTGGAATCATCCCAAGTCAGTCATGCATACGTGCGAAGTATTCTGTGGTCTGGAGACTTGCAACCTTCATTCCATATGTGTTCCGAGCACACCAAGCCACTGATTGAGTTGTTCAAAGATAAAGGAGTCTGTCCAAGGTGAACTCTTTGGACTTCCACGCGTGGAGACTTCGCTATCATCGATGATGGTTCCCCACCTTAACTCGGTAGTGTTTTATTATAAGACTACTATGTGGTCATGCTTGTCTGAGACAGCGTGTTCACATGTGTGTAGCAGAACCAGTTCATGTTTTGGAGCTTACTACCGTAGTCCATTTCCCGAGAATCTTGCAAGGCCGTCTCGTCGATTTGTGTTGCAAACTTTCATTTTTCTTCCTAGACTCGATGAGTCTGGAATATCCTAACACCAACCAGATCTGAATCTCAGGCAGATATGATGGTTTGGAACATTTCCCAAGAACTATAATATCGGTCCCTCGAAAACCGGTAAAGTGGATGTCGTGGCCAACACACCCAGCCGGAAGACCTGTTATTATAATATCTTGATTGAGGAAGTTGGCCACCTCCCCATAGGGATTTCGTAGGATTTACTCCCTAGTTGCCCCTATGGATTTTGAGATCCCGAAGTCCGACCTTTTTACTTGATGTTCTAGATATCAAACCATATCTATGAATGGGATACACTAGCTCATCAAGGAGAACATTAGAAGCGGAGTGCTAAATGTCTCTCGGTCGATCATCCAGATTTTATTTCCTTGGCCCCGCCAAGGGTGAAAGCTGAGAAGGTGTTATCTTCCTTTGCATCTGCATCCTCCATCACCATTCATCATGATAGTAAGTTGTGTTGCCAGGATCCTTGACACGGATGCTGGTAAAACCCTGATGAATATGGAAATGCTCAAGTTCTTGAGAGCACGCACAAGCGCTACGTGTTACCATCGACTCTAACTGGATTCCTCTCAGTTTCCTCGGCAATGCTATGACCTTTTCAAACAGTGAATTCACTCTCTATTGTTGGGTTCTTCCCCAGTTACCAGAATCATTCCCAGCATTTGCATTTTGTTCCCAGCTTGCACCGCCAATGTGTCATTCTACCATGGATCTCCTCCATTTCCGGTGATAAGCAAATTCATCCATTACGTTGTCTTCAACAAGGTAATCCACATCATCCAAGTCCGAGTATGCCATTCTACCGACCCCCTCCAAACGATCGCTCGAGAATTGTCTTAGGCTGGTTTAAAGAGTTTCAATGATCTATGAATCAAAGGTAATTCTTTTTGCCACTTAAGGAAATAATCTACGAATCACCCTCCTTCAGGATGTTTCGTCGTGGTATCATGGCAACTCAACTCCTCGCTACGTGGACAATCGTTTACCACCTTCTTAAGTGTGGAATTGTTGTCCACCTAGTGCACCTTCGTCATCCGTCTCCTTCCACCCCTCTTGATGTGTAACTCGTGTCTCAACCCGAGAGATGGTCCTATGTCTCATTCCGTGAGTTGTTCGATCTTCGAGAAGATCGACCCTTCTAGAGTCTCCTTCTTCCCTCCATGTCATGTTGACAGGATTTCTCAAGGCAAGACTTCAAGACAATGATGGTGAATGAATCAACGTTCAATTGAAGTGCACCCTGGATCGTGAAGATTATACTAGTTGCGTTTTCCTTCACCTTACCCTACGCTTGAATCTCGGGACGAGATTCTTGTTTAGTGGGGGTGAGTTGTCACATCCCTAGCTGCTGGTAGTGCTCTAGGCTAGCTTCATGTGTGCATCATGTCTATATTTTCGAAACTTGAACTGAGGAATTTTGGAAGCCTCAAAAACTTAAATAAAAGAGGGGCAAAAACCCTAGAAATCTCATTCATTGCTCCAAAATGCTCTTCTTAAATGTTTGATAATTTTTGGTAAGGGTTCTGGTCCCAACCAAAATATTGAACATTTTTAAGGAATTATTTTTGGGACTTTGGATTTAATTCATTAGCTATTTGAATTTGAGTTATATTCATATAATTAGAATATAATTTCAAATACCCCTGAAATATTTTATAAGCTTTTGGAAAAGTCCATCTAGCAATATAAAATATTCAGAGGAGTTTTTGGCATTGTTTGAATTATTTTAAATTCAAAACAGTGGCAAAATAAATTAAATAAAACAAAACAGAAGGAAAAAATTAAATAAAAAATAATAATATTAGTAAAACAGAGAGAGAAGGAGGTTACCTGGCGCCACTTACCTCGCCCAGCTGGCCAGCCCAGCCCACCTCCTCCCCCTTGTCATCTTCCTCCTCTGCCAGGAGGACGAACAGAGGCGAGGCGTGGCGCGCGCCCGAGAGGCCCCGGCCACCTCCTGCTTCCACCGAGGCGTTCCCGAGCCTCCCCCTCACGCCACGCGCCTCCCCGACCCCCTCTCACTTCTCCCTCGCTCTCTGGACCTCCCTCCCCCTCGCTCCTCTGCTTCCCCTCCCGCGACCGAATGGAGCCCGTCGCCGCCGACCAGCGCTCGCGCGGCCACAACCACCGTCTCGCCTCCCCGACGCCTCCCAAAGCTCCGCTGTTCCGCCCTCGTCCTCCTCGTCGTCTCACACGACCAGAAGGGCCCCGAGCAGCCGCCATCGTCATCGTCTTCAAGCTTCGGCCCCGGCGCCCTTCTCCGTCGATTCGGCCACTCCGGCGCGCCCCCGAGCCCACTAACCCTCCCTGCAGCTCCGCGGTGAGCCCTTGACCCGATTCCCCCTCTCCCTGTGCCCTATCTCCCTCTCTAGCCGCCGTTCACAACGAGCCGAGAGCTCTTCGCCGACGGCCATGGCGCCGCCGCGGCCACAGCTGCTGCCGCCCGTGTTTGAGCACGTGTCTGCGCTCAGCGTGGTCCCAGGAGCCCAGAACAAGCATCCGTTCGTCCTCTCGTCAACCGTAGCCTCGTTTCCGTCGAGGTCCGAACCTCGGCCGCCGCCGCGAGCCTGATTCCGGCGAGCCCGCTCGACCTCAGCCCCTCCCGCTTGCTTAGATGGATACGACTGAGCGCCAGCTACGCGTAGATGATCGCTGCCGCTATTTTGGTCGCCGGAGGGCGTTTCCCGAGCCCTCCGCCGCGCCTGGACTCGCCGGCGGCTAAACGCCGGCGACCGCTGACCCGATGACCGGCGTGGGTTGACCCCACTGCCCGGTTTGACCCCCTCTCTCTCACTGACCTGCGGGCCCCGCCCGGCTAATTAAGTTAGGTTAGTATTAACTAAGCTAGGTTAGTTTAGTTAGACACTGACACTCGGGACCCACCGGTCAGGGGTTGACCGGACTATGCCACGTTGACCTGCTGACGTCATCATGACATCAGGCTGACGCATTAATGAATTACTGGAATTATTAATATTCAGGAAATTCTAGAAAATGCCTAAAACTTCTAAAATTCATAGAAATTCAACCATAACTCCAAATTAAATAATTTATATATGAAAAATTATCAGAAAAATTCAAGGAATCCATCTGTACCATTTTCATGCATGTTAGAACAACTTATAGCTGCTGTATAGCACAAATCAATTAAATGGCATTTGAATAATCACATATGGAGTTTGAATTTGAATCTTGTATTCAAACCAACTTCATTTAATCTGTTGCTAGTTGCATTAGCCCAAAACACATTCATTTTGCCATGTCATGATCATGCATCATATTGTGCATTGCATTGATTGTGTTCCCTTCTATGTTGCCGGTATTTGTCCCCTCTCGATAGACGTGATACCGATGATGTGATCGTTGACACTGATGAAGACTCAATGCTATCTTCAGAAGTGCCAGGCAAGCAAAAACCCCTTGTTCATTCCGATACAATCCTACTCTCTCGCTCCTGCTCTCTTTTAATGCATTAGGACAACACCGATTCATCTGTTACTTGCTGCGGTAGCTGAACCCCTTTATCCTTTGCATGACCTATCATTCCACAGTAAATAGATGAAACCCACTAGCATGAGTAGGAGTTGTTTGAGCCCTGATGTGCCTACTCATTCATGCTTGTTTGTCATGCCTGCTACTGCTTAGAGTTGAGTCAGGTCTGATTTATCCGGGATGAATCAGAGGTGTGTGAACATGTCCTACGGTGTGTGAGCTAAGCGTGTGAACACGATTTGGTAAAGGTAGCGGTGAGAGGCCATGTAGGAGTACATGGTGGGTTGTCTCATTGCAGCCGTCCTCAGGAACTGAGTTCTGTGTTTGTGATCCATGATTCAGCTACTACCACGCATTGGGCCCGAAACCAATGGACCCTCTCGGCTTCTTAATCACCCTTGTCCTCTGTCCAGGAGTTGCAAGTAGTTTCTGGTGTTTGTAGTATGCTGGAGGCCGTGCGCAGCGCTGACCGTAGGGGTGGGCTGTGATGCGGTAGGCACGTGGCCGGGTAAACCGGGCGCCCGTTTGGTGTCACGGAACCCTGTACACATCGTTTGGGGCTGTGAGCGAAACTCCGGCCGGATCTCCTCATGGATGGAACCCGAATAGGCGATAAACCTGGACTAGGGACTTGAGTGTTTAGGCAGGCCGTGGCCGACACCCACGTTGGGCTTCCGCTTGAAGGTTGCCGAGTACATGTCGTGTAAACGGCGGTAAGTGGTGAGAGCGTGTGTGAAGAAGTACACCCCTGCAGGGTTAATATCATCTATTCGAATAGCCGTGTCCGCGGTAAAGGACTTCTGGGTTGCCTATATCAGTTCATAGACAAGTGAAAGTGGATACTCTAAAATACGCAAGATAAGCGTGAGTACTATGGATGGCGTTCTCGTAGGGAGACGGGAGCGGATCCATAGTGGTGTATTGATATGGTGAATATGTGGACTCGTGTGCGCCACCTCAAAAGAGTCGCTTGCAGTTGTAGTTTAGGATAGCCACCGAGTCAAAGCTGGCTTGCTGCAGTTAAACCCCACCATCCCCTTTGTTGATAATGATGCATATGTAGTTAGTTCTGATGTAAGTCTTGCTGGGTACATTTGTACTCACGTTTGCCTATTTTATGTTTTTGCAGAGAGACTTCGATCTCACTAGTAGTTCCACGTGGATTTCGACGTTTAGCTTGTTACCTCAGCTACGGTCTTGTGCCCTCGATAGGATCTGATAGACAGTCAGGCTTCTCAGCCTTTTTCATTTATAGATGTCTGTACTCAGACATGATAGCTTCCGCTTGTGCTTTGATTTGTATGCTCTGAGTGTTGGGTCATGAGACCCATGTTTGTAATATCTCGCTCCTCGGAGCCTAATGAATAAATTACTTGAGTCGTAGAGTCATGTTGTGATGCCATGTTGTATTTGCACATATCGAGCATATTGTGTGTATGTTATTGAAATGCTTGGTATGTGTGGGATCTGACCATCTAGTTGTTTATCTTTAGTAGCCTCTCTTACCGGAAAATGTCTCCTAGTGTTTCCACTGAGCCATGGTAGCTTGCTACTGCTCCGGAACACTTAGGCTGGCCGGCATGTGTCCTTCTTCGTTCCTGTGTCTGTCCCTACGGGGAAATGTCACGCAATGAATACCGGAGTCCTGTTAGCCCGCTACAGCCCGGTTCACCGGAGTCCTGCTAGCCCAGTGCTACAGCCTGGATTCACTCGCTGATGATCGACACGTTCGATGCTAGGTCATGGATGCCTGTCCCTGTAAGTTTGTGCCACTTTGGGTTTACGACTAGCCATGTCGGCCCGGGCTCCTTATCATATGGATGCTAGCGACACTGTCATATACGTGTGCCAAAAGGCGCAAACGGTCCCGGGTAAAGGTAAGGCGACACCCGTGGGAATACCGTGCGTGAGGCCGCAAAGTGATATGAGGTGTTACATGCTAGATCGATGTGGCATTGAGTCGGGGACCTGACATTGTCACTGTTGAAAGGGTTGGGCTTCTTCCCAGAGCTTCCATTGCCGTTCCCATTCTTTGCTTCAGAACATTTCGTGGCATAATGTAGCGACCCGACCTCAAACGGTCAAGTCTCTATGCTTCAGTGTCATCCCTGGATCGGTAATGCTGACACACACAATACTCGAGGATTTATAACAGAGTAGCAATCACACACTTATTACATTGAATGTCTCAAAAGAGAAATTATCACAATAAATATGGCTTAAGGCCATCTAATACGATAACAGCAGAAGGCTTGGAAGATAAAGTGAGTCCATTAACTCCAACGGCATAGCTGAGCTGCACGGCAATGACCTAACGAACCTTAATCCTCGTCTGAAAAGTCTGCAACATAGTACATTGCAGCCCGAAAACGGGTCAGCACATGGAATATGCTGGAAAAGTAACACAGTAGAGCAAGAACAGAATAATGGTATCACTACATGCATTTTTGGCTGGTGGAAAGCTCTATGGTTATGGTTTTTGCGAAAAGCCAATTTTTCCCTACAACAAAGGAATAGATTTTATTTAACTATCATGGTAGTTGAAACATCATTGAGAAGGTTCCTCCAACTCAATCCCAATTAAAGTAATTAACAACCCAACAATATTATTTTAGAGTGATGAGATACTTATGATACTCCAAGTACTAGATACTCAAGATGTCCATAACCGGGGACACGGCTAACCACAAGACCCGATCTCCTCCGTTGGATTTCTCGCACTACATGGTGTTTGAGAAATGGATGACCGAGACATAGTCTTTCAGAAGCATTAACCCCTTACTCCGGGCAGACCATACCAACCTACATCCCTCTACCTGCTGATCCACCTCTTCGGGAGCTTCACGCAACTTACTCAACTATGCTAGAGCCCATAATAGCTTGTGGCTGCACACGGAAGTTTCTAGCATGAAAATATCTCAGTTCCCTTTGAGCCTGGGTGGCGGGCCATAGGATTATCACACGGGTACTCCGGGATATCCTGGGACAACACTGGATTCCCCAGGTGCCCAACAAACAATCCACCCAGATGTGTATTCAAGTTGCCACCTTAAGTTGAACCATTAATTAACAATCTCACATCTGTCATGGATTTCACTCACCCAACCACGTCTACGAGCATAGCATAACAATAAAGGCAATACGTAGAAGTAACTCCCAAGGGTTTGAATATAACAGGGCAATAGGTTCTACCTCATCAACTACTTCCCAACCCACATGTTAATCACATCCTAACCATGCAATGTTTGAGGATTGGAACTAATGCATAAAAACTGGGTGATAAAGGGGTATGATCAAAGTGTTAATTGCCTTGCTGATGATCCGCAAAACCTAGGGACTCGTAGTAGCACGCTTCGCACTCCAGGTGTTCTATCGCAAACAAACAATAGCATACATAAGCAATCAAGCAAAGAAACACGGGTAAATCTCAAATAAGAAGAGCTAACTAGAAAGTTCAACTTAAGAACTCTGGTTTGCAAAAAGAATCAAATCAAACGGAGCAACGAAACTCAAACTGCGAAAGAAACAAGATCCGTTTACTAGTCTGGACTAATATAAAATTTTATAGTAGCAAAAGCTTGTTCAAGTTGGTTAAATGGAAAGAGGGTTTCGACACAAAGATCTAGGCGCTTGAATCGTCTAATTCCGACAAACGAGCGAAAAGATAAACTAAAACGAAAATCGGATAAGGAATCACGATTGAAAATAATCGCGGAAAAAATCTGAGAAAAAGAAAACCGACGAACAGGCTAACGAACGAGCGTTCGTTGTCTACGGCTACGGACGAACGTCCACAAAGTAACTGAACCGAGAAAAACCGGCGAACCGATCTGTAAAAAAATGAACAAGGGTTTAAAAAAACCGGATCGGTTTTCTAGAGACATCCGACGGTGGCGGCTACCTCGTCGGATCCGGCGGGGCGCGGGGCTCCGGCGGGGCTGGGTGGCGTCAGCAGCGACGACGGAGGGCGGCGACGCGGCGCGGCAAGCAGCGGCGGTGGCGGCTGCTGCTACGGCTGCGGGCGGCGGGCGGGACGGGGTGGTGGCGGTGGGGCGGGCGGCATATAAAGGGGGGGCGGGGCCGGCTTGGGGAAGGGGTAACGGGTTGGCGGCGGACTCCCGGACTCCGGTGGAGTCCGGTGCGGGCACGGGCGCCCGAGGGGAGGCGGTGTGGCGCGGCGGGCCGGCCTGGCTCGGCTGGGCTTCGGCCTAGTCGGGCGCGCGAGTTTTTTTTAAAAAATAATTTCGCCGGAACCAAATAAATCCTAGAAAATAAAAGAAAAAAAATCTAAAAATGCCAAAACAAATTTTCATCATCTAAATAAAATATTTAGAACAAGATGAACATTTTCTTGGCCCCTAAATGCAACTTTGAAAAACGTGCAATTTTTCTAATTCAAATAAAATAGCAATAAACTCCGGATAAAATTCAAATATTTGATTTTAATATTTTTCCTCTAATATTTCATTTACTTTGGAGAAGTCATATTATCTCCTCTCATATATTTTAATATGAAATATTTTCAGAGAGAAAAATAATTAAAACCAAAAATCCTCGTTTCAATATTTGATAAAACTCAAATATGAAAACAGGGAAATCCCCAAATCTCTCCGAGGGTCCTTGAGTTGCTTAGGATTTCGAGGATTGCGGAATGAGATGCAACAAAATATGATATGCAATGAATTATCTATGTATAACATTCCAAATTGAAAATTTGGGATGTTACAAACCTACCCCCCTTAAGATGAATCTCGCCCTCGAGATTCGGGTTGGCTAGAGAATAGGTGTGGGTGGTCTTTGTGAAGATCATCCTCTCGTTCCCACGTGGCTTCGTCCTCTATATGGGTGGCTCCACTGAACTTTGCAAAACTTGATAACCTTGCTGCGGGTGACTTGGCTGGCAAGTTCAAGGATCCTGACGGGCTTCTCCTCATAGGTCAAATCACTGTCCAACTGAATCGCTTCCAAGGGTACTGTATCTATTAACGGTATATCGGCCATCTCAGCATGACACTTCTTCAGCTGTGAAACATGAAATACATCATGAACTCCTGACAGTCCTTCAGGTAACTCCAACTTGTAGGCAACTTCTCCCATACGTTCCAAAATTCGACACGGTCCTGCAAATCTCAGGGCTAACTTTCCCTTAACTCCAAAATGTTTCACTCCTCGCATGGGTGACACTTGCAGATATGCTCTGTCTCCAATTTCATAGGTTATTTCCTTGTGTTTCAAATCTGCATAACTCTTCTGCCTGGACTGAGCTATCTTCAGTCTATCTCTGATCAACTTAACTTTCTCTTCAGACTCTTTGATCAAATCTGGTCCAAACAACTGTCGGTCTCCGACTTCATCCCACATCAACGGTGTTCTGCACCTTCGTCCGTACAGGGCTTCGAACGGTGCCATCTTTAAACTGGCTTGGTAGCTATTGTTGTATGAGAACTCCGCATAGGGCAAATTGTCATCCCAACTAGATCCATAATCTAGTTCACAGGCCCTCAACATAGCCTCCAGAATCTGGTTGACTCTCTCGGTCTATCCATCTATCTACAGGTGGAATGCCGTACTGAACTCCAACCTTGTCCCCAAAGCTTGGTGCAGCTGATGCCAAAACTTTGAAGTAAACTGTGTCCCTCTATCTAATATGATGGTCCTTGGAACTCCATGCAGACATACGATCCTGGTCATATATATCTTGGCCAACTTTGCACTTGTATAGGTGGTTTTCACTAGGATAAAGTGAGCTAGTTTGGTCAAGCGATCAACTACTACCCATATAGAATCATATCCTGATTTGGTTCTGGGTAATCCAGTGATAAAATCCATGCCAAGTTTATCCCACTTCCATTTGGGTATCGACATAGGCTGTAACAACCCTGCTGGCTTTTGATGCTCAGCCTTCACTCTCTGACATACATCACATACGGCTACATACTCAGCAATATCCTTCTTCATACCAGTCCACCAGAAACGTTCCTTCAAATCCAAATACATCTTGGTGTTTCCGGGGTGTATCGAGTATGGTGAGTCATGAGCCTCCTGAAGTATTAACTTCCTGATCTCTGTGTTATTGGGCACATAAACACGGTCCTCGAACCATAAGGTGTCGTGCTCATCCTCACAAAAACCTTTGGCCTATCCTTCGCTCATTCTCTATTTTATCTTGGCAACCTCTTTGTCATCCTTCTGAGCTTCTCGAATCTTTCCTAAAAATGTAGACTGAACCTCCATTGTTGCAACAAAACCTCTAGGAACAATCTCCAATCGAAGTTCCCTGAGATCCTCTGCTAACTCCTTCGGCAATCCCATGCTCACTAGGGTATTAGCATAAATCTTCCGGCTCAAGGCATCTGCTACGACATTGGCCTTGCCTGGATGATAGTGAAGCTTCATGTCATAATCCTTTATAAGCTCCAACCATCTCCTCTGCCTAAGGTTCAGCTCCTTCTGTGTGAAAATGTACTTCAAACTCTTATGATCCGTGTGCACATCACAACGATTTCCAATAAGGTAATGTCTCTAGGTCTTCAATGCATGCACTACGGCAGCCAACTCCAAATCATGCGTGGCATAATTTAACTCATGTGGTTTCAGTTGTCGCGAGGCATACGAAACAACTCTTCTGTCCTGCATAAGCACACTTCCAAGTCCTAGGCGAGAGGCATCGCAATACACTTGAAACTCCTTGCGTATATCCGGCAGAATCAGCACTGGGCTATAGTCAAACATTTCTTTAACTCCTGAAAACTCGCTTCACATTCTTCTGTCCATTTAAATTTGGTATCCTTCTTCAATAACTCCGTCATTGGCTTCGCAATTTTGGAAAAATTCTCAATGAATCTCCGATAGTATCCTGCGAGTCCAAGAAAACTGCGGATCTCGCTAACTGAAGTGGGTGCCAACCATTCAGTGACTGACTGAACCTTGGTAGGATCTATTGCTACACATTCTCCTGATATAACATGTGATGACCCACAAGTATAGGGGATCCATCATAGTCCTTTCGATAAGTAAGAGTGTCGAACCCAACGAGGAGCAGAAGGAAATGATAAGCGGTTTCTAGCAAGGTATTCTCTGCAAGTACTGAAATAAGTGTTAACAGATAGTTTTGTGATAGGATAATTTGTAACGAGCAATAAGTAACAAAAGTAAATAAAGTGTAGCAAGGTGGCCCAATCCTTTTGTAGCAAAGGACAAGCCTGGACAAACTCTTATATGATGTAAAGCACTCCCGAGGACACATGGGAATATTGTCAAGCTAGTTTTCATCACGTTCATGTGATTCACGTTCATACTTTGATAATTTGGTATGTGGGTGGACCGGTGCTTGGGTGCTGCCCTTACTTGGACAAACATCCCACTTATGATTAACCTCTATTGCAAGCATCCGCAAATACAACAAAAGTATTAAGGTAAACCTAACCATAGCATGAAACATATGGATCCAAATCAGCCCCTTACGAAGCAACACATAAACTAGGGTTTAAGCTTCTGTCACTCTAGCAACCCATCATCTACTTTTTACTTCCCAATGCCTTCCTCTAGGCCCAAACAATGGTGAAGTGTCATGTAGTCGATGTTCACATAACACCACTAGAGGAGAGACAACATACATCTCATCAAAATATCGAATGAATACCAAATTCACATGACTACTAATAGCAAGACTTCTCCCATGTCCTCGGGAACAAAAGTAACTACTCACAAAGCATAAACATGTTCATAATCAGAGGAGTATTAATGTGCATACAGGATCTGAACATATGATCTTCCACCAATTAAACCAACTAGCATCAACTACAAGGAGTAATTAACACTACTAGCAACCTACTAGCACCAATCCCGGACTTGGAGACAAGAATTGGATACAAGAGATGAACTAGGGTTTTGAGATGAGATGGTGCTCATGAAGATGTTGATGGAGATTGCCCTCTCCCGATGAGAGGAGCGTTGGTGATGACAATGGCGATGATTTCCCCCTCCGGGAGGGAAGTTTCCCCGGCAAAACAGCCCCGCCAGAACCCTAGATTGGTTCCGCCAAGGTTCCGCCTCGTGGCGGCGGAGTTTCGTCCGAGAATATGGCTTATGATTATTTTCCCATCGAAAGAGTCCATATAGCAGAAGATGGTCACCGGAGGGCCACCATGGGGCCCACGAGGGAGGGGGCGCGCCCAGGGGGGTAGGGCGCGCCCCCCACCCTCGTGGGCAGGGTGTGGCCCCCCTGGTGAAGTTCTTGCGCTCAATGTTTTTTATATATTTGGAAAACATCATCCGTGAAGTTTCAGGACTTTTGGAGGTGTGCAGAATAGGTCTCTAATATTTGCTCCTTTTCCAGCCAGAATCCCAGTTGCCGGCATTCTCCCTCTTTATGTAAACCTTGTAAAATAAGAGAGAATAGGAATAAGTATTGTGACATAATGTGTAATAACAACCCATAATGCAATAAATATTGATATAAAAGCATGATGCAAAATGGACGTATCAACTCCCCCAAGCTTAGACCTCGCTTGTCCTCAAGCGAAAAGCCGAAATCGAAGAATATGTCCACATGTTTAGAGATGAAGGTGTCGATAAAAATAAAATACGGACATGAGGGCATCATCACCATTCTTAGAACATCAACTTATATAATTCTTGTCATATAATATCTTATGCTAGAGTAATAATTCAATCACAATATCAAGTATGAATCGTAAACTTCATTGAAAACTAACAAACTATAATCTCAGTCATTGAGGCAATTGCAATTTATCATAACATAGGAAAGAGTCAATGTATAAGAGCTTTTCAGCAAGTCCACATACTCAACTATCATATAGTCTTTCACAATTGCTGACACTCACGCAATACTTATGGGTATGGAGTTTTAATCGGACACAGAGAAAGATAGGGGCTTATAGTTTTGCCTCCCAACGTTTTACCTCAAGGGTAATGTCAACAGTAATAGTTCATGAAAACCCACATCCAATTAGCCATATATACCAGGATCTTTCCAACATATTGTGCTTGCCAAAGGATAAAATGTAAAAAGGAAGGGTGAAGATCACCATGACTCTTTTGCAGTTAGGAGATAAAAGTAAAAGATAGGCCCTTCGCAGAGGGAAGCAGAGGTTGTCATGTGCTTTTATGGTTGGATGCACAAAATCCTAATGCGAAAGAACGTCACTTTATATTGCCACTTGTGATATGGACCTTTATTATGCAGTCTGTCGCTTTTATTACTTCCATATCACACGATTGTATAAAGCTTATTTCTTCCACACCAATCAATCATACATATTTAGAGAGCAATTTTTATTGCTTGCACCGATGACAACTTACTTGATGGATCTTACTCAATCCATAGGTAGGTATGGTGGACTCTCATGGCAAAACTGGTTTAAGGGTATTTGGAAGCACAAGTAGTATCTCTACTTGGTGCAATGAATTTGGCTAGCATGAGGGAGAAAGGCAAGCTCAACATGTTGGAGGATCCAAGACAATATAATTTATCTCAGATGTAAGAAAACATAACCCATTACATTGTCTTCCTTGTCCAATGTCAACTCTTTAGCATGTCATATTTTAATGAGTGCTCACAATCATAAAAGATGTCCAAGATAGTATATTTATATGTGAAGACCTCTCTTTCTTTATTACTTCCTATTAATTGCAACGATGACCAAAACTATGTTTGTCAACCCTCAATAACTTTTATTCATCATACTCTTTCTATGTGAGCTCATTACTCTCCATAAGAGTCACATGATCTCTTTGTTTCTTTTTATTTCTTTCTCTTTTCCTTTATTCACGGATCATGGCAAAATAATCAAGCCCTTGACTCAACACTAATATTTATTATATAGCTCACGGACTCGATTACATAGAGGGATAATAAAGCAAAACTCACAACTAGATCATACTAAGAACTTTTATTCTACTAGATCAAGATATTACCAAAAGGATCGAACTAAGAAAAACGGTAAAGATAAAAGTGATGGTGATACGATACCGGGGCACTCCCCCAAGCTTGGCAGTTGCCAAGTGGAGTGCCCATACCAGATACTCAATTCTTCTTTGTTGGTGAAGAAGGTGGAGTTGTTGATGATGGATAGTCGCACATCGAGCGTAGGAGGTCTTCTAGCTTGCGGATAATGCCCTTGAGTGCGATGATATGCTCCTTCAACAAAATATTTTCACGTGTGAGATACTTATTTTGTATACGAGCCAACTCAATCATCTTGAAAGCTTCGATTTCTGTTGGGGTAAGAAGATTGTGATCCAGTTGAAGGGTGTCCTCTGTTGCTGGAACTTGGTCCTCCATGGCCTTCTTGATCCCTTCATCCTTGTTGATCTCCATAGGTTCTTCTCTCTTTAGCTCTATCTTCATTATCCAAGCATCATTGCCCTCATGGTTGGAGGAGGAGGGAGACGACATAATGCCTGGCCTTGAGAACCCTGACAGAAAACAGCTCGAAACAAAGATAGGAGATTTTTGCATGATACGGGAGTCAAAACCCCCGGAGGTTATATAATGAATTTTTACCGACCAAAATACGTGTCCTGTAAGAAAACGGAGTCCGGAGAGCACACGAGGTGCCCACGAGGTAGGGGGCGCGCCCAGGGGGTAGGGCGCGCCCTCCACCCTCGTGGAGCCCTCGTGTCCTTTCCGGACTGCTGCTTATTTTTCTATTTTTCTAAATATTCCAAAACGGAGAAATATTGCCTTAAAAACTGTTTTGGAGTCGGTTTACTTTCCGTACCACATACCTATTCCTTTTCGGAGTCTGAAACGTTCCGGAAAGTGTCCTTTATGTATTCCTCCGGGGTTACGGTTTCAATAACATTGGTTTCAACATTTATAGGATTACCTGAGATATATTGTTTGATTCTTTGACCGTTCACCACCTTCGGATTTATGCCTTCGAAGTTGTTGATTTTTATGGCACCGGAATGGTAGACCTCCTCGATAACGTAAGGACCCTCCCATTTAGAGAGAAGTTTTCCTGCAAAAAATCTTAAACGAGAGTTGTATAGCAATACATAATCACCTACATTAAACTCATGCTTTTGTATTCTTTTATCATGCCACCTTTTAACTTTTTCTTTAAACAACTTGGCATTTTCGTAGGCTTGGGTTCTCCATTCATCAAGTGAGCTAATATCAAATAACCTCTTCTCACCGGCAAGTTTAAAATCATAATTAAGTTCTTTAATAGCCCAATAAGCCTTGTGTTCTAGTTCGAGAGGTAAGTGACATGCTTTTCCATAGACCATTTTATACGGAGACATACCCATAGGATTTTTATATGCAGTTCTATAGGCCCATAATGCATCATCAAGTTTCTTGGACCAATTCTTTCTGGACCTATTAACAGTCTTTTGCAAAATTAATTTGAGTTCTCTATTACTCAATTCTACTTGACCACTAGACTGAGGGTGATAAGGAGATGCAATTCTATGATTAACATCATATTTAGCAAGCATTTTACGGAAAGCACCATGAATAAAATGTGAACCACCATCAGTCATTAAATATCTAGGGACTCCAAACCTTGGAAAAATAACTTCTTTAAGCATTTTAATAGAAGTGTTATGATCAGCACTACTAGTTGGAATAGCTTCTACCCACTTAGTAACGTAATCAACAGCAACTAAAATATGTGTATAACCATTAGAGGAAGGAAAAGGTCCCATATAGTCAAAGCCCCAAACATCAAATGGTTCAATAACAAGTGAATAATTCATAGGCATTTCTTGACGTCTACTAATATTACCAATTCTTTGACATTCATCACAAGATAAGACAAACTTACGGGCATCCTTGAAGAGAGTAGGCCAATAAAAACCAGATTGCAGTACCTTATGTGCAGTCCTATCTCCAGCATGGTGTCCTCCATAAGCTTCGGAGTGACACTTGCGTAGGATCTGTTCCTGTTCATGCTCAGGTACACAACGTCTAATAACACCATCTACTCCTTCTTTATAAAGATGTGGGTCATCCCAAAAGTAATGCCTCAAATCATAGAAGAACTTTTTCTTTTGCTGGTATGTGAAACTAGGTGGTATAAACTTAGCAACAATGTAATTAGCATAATCAGCATACCATGGAGCAGTATGAGAAGTATTTATGACATTTAATTGCTCATCAGGAAAGCTATCATCAATAGGTAGTGGGTCATCAAGCACATTTTCTAACCTAGACAAGTTGTCTGCAACGGGGTTCTCAGCTCCTTTTCTATCAACAATATGTAAATCAAATTCTTGTAGCAAGAGAACCCATCTAATAAGTCTAGGTTTAGCATCTTTCTTTTCCATAAGATATTTAATAGCAGCATGATCAGTGTGAATAGTTACTTTAGAATCAACAATATAAGGTCTAAACTTATCACAAGCAAATACAACTGCTAAGAATTCTTTTTCAGTAGTAGCATAATTTCTTTGAGCATTGTCTAGAGTTTTACTAGCATATTGAATAACATTTAGTTTCTTATCAACTCTTTGTCCTAGAACAACACCTACAGCATAATCACTAGCATCCCACATAATTTCAAAGGGTAAATTCCAATCAGGTGGCTGAACAATAGGTGCAGAGATCAATGCTTTCTTAAGTATTTCAAATGCTTCTACACAATCATCATCAAAGACAAATGGTATATCTTTTTGTAATAAATTAGTCAGAGGCCGAGAGATTTTTGAGAAGTCCTTGATGAACCTCCTATAAAAACCGGCATGACCAAGGAAACTTCTTATACCTTTGATGTCCTTGGGACATGGCATCTTTTCAATAGCATCAACCTTGGCTTTATCAACTTCAATACCTCTTTCAGAAACTTTATGCCCCAAGACAATACCTTCATTAACCATAAAGTGGCACTTTTCCCAATTCAAGACAAGATTAGTTTCTTCACATCTCTGCAAAACTCGATCAAGGTTGCTCAAGCAATCATCAAAAGAAGATCCATAGACGGAAAAGTCGTCCATGAAAACCTCACAAATCTTTTCACAAAAGTCAGAGAATATAGCCATCATGCATCTTTGAAAGGTAGCAGGTGCATTACATAAACCAAAAGGCATACGTCTATAAGCAAAAGTACCAAAAGGGCATGTAAAAGTAGTCTTTGATTGATCTTTGGCTGACACAGGTATTTGAGAGAAACCAGAATAACCATCTAGAAAGCAAAAATGTGTATGTTTGGATAATCTTTCTAGCATTTGATCGATAAAAGGTAAGGGGTAATGATCCTTTTTAGTAGCCTTATTTAATTTGCGGAAATCAATTACCATCCTATAACCAGTAATAATTCTTTGAGGAATCAATTCATCTTTATCATTAGGAACAACAGTAATACCTCCCTTCTTAGGGACACAATGGACAGGACTTACCCACTTACTATCAGCAACGGGATAAATTATACCTGCCTCAAGGAGCTTTAGTATCTCCTTTCTTACCACTTCTTTCATTTTAGGATTCAGACGGCGTTGATGATCACGAACTGGTTTAGCATCTTCTTCCAAATTAATTTTATGTTGACATAGAGTGGGACTAATGCCCTTAAGATCATCAAGAGTATACCCAATAGCAGCACGGTGCTTCTTCAGAGTTTTCAATAATCTCTCTTCTTCATGTTCTGAAAGGTTAGCACTAATAATAACAGGGTATATCTTTTTCTCATCAAGATAAGCATATTTAAGAGTATCAGGTAACGGTTTAAGCTCAAACACGGGATCACCCTTGGGTGGAGGAGGATCCCCTAGGATTTCAACAGGTAAATTGTTTTTCAGAATAGGTTCCTGTTTAAAGAATACTTCATCTAATTCCCTTCTTTCATTCATAAACATATCATTTTCATGGTCTAGCAAATATTGTTCTAAAGGATCACTAGGAGGTACGGCAATAGAAGCAAGACCAATAATTTCATCCTTACTAGGTAATTCTTCTTCACGGTGTTGTCTACTAAATTTAGAAAAATTAAATTCATGAGTCATATCATCTAAACCGACAGTAACAACATCCCTTTTGCAATCTATGGTAGCATTAACAGTATTTAAGAAGGGTCTACCAAATATAATGGGACAAAAACTATCTTGTGGGGAACCAAGAACAAGAAAATCAGCAGGATATTTTGTTTTCCCACACAAGACTTCAACATCTCTAACAATTCCCATTGGTGAAATAGTATCTCTATTAGCAAGTTTAATTGTAACATCAATATCTTCCATCTCAGCAGGTGCAATATCATGCATAACTTCTTGGTATAAGAATAAGGTATTGCACTAGCACTAGCACCCATATCACATAAGCCATGATAACAATGATCTCCTATTTTAACAGAAATAACAAGCATGCCTACCACAGGTCTAGGTTTATCTGTATCACAGGGTTTAGCAACTCTAGCAGTTTCATTACAGAAATAAATAACATGCCCATCTATATTATCAGACCAGAGATCTTTAACAATAGCAATATTAGGTTCAACTTTAACTTGCTCAGGAGGTGTATATGTTTTAATATTGCTTTTACGAACCACAGTTGAAGCTTTAGCATGATCCTTTATCCTAACAGGGAAAGGTGGTTTCTCAACATAAGAAGTAGGAACAATAGGATCATTATAAGTAATAGTCTTTTCTTCAACTTTAATAGGTGCAGCTAGTTTTACTTCTATGGGAGGATGATATTTAAACCACTTCTCCTTGGGGAGATCAACATAAGCAGCAAAAGATTCACAGAAAGAAGCTACTATCTCAGAGTCAAGTCCATATTTAGTGCTAAATTTACGAAAAATATCGGTATCCATAAAAGATTTAACACAATCAAAACTAGGTGTCATACCTGACTCCTTACCATTGTCGAGGTCCCAATCTTCGGAGTTGCGTTTAATTCTTTCCAATAAATCCCATTTGAATTCAATAGTCTTCATCATAAAAGAGCCAGCACAAGAAGTATCAAGCATGGTGCGATTGTTACCAGAAAGCCGAGCATAAAATTTTTGAATAATCATTTCTCTTGAGAGCTCATGATTGGGGCATGAATATAACATTGATTTAAGCCTCCCCCAAGCTTGAGCGATGCTTTCTCCTTCGCGAGGCCAAAAATTATATATATAATTGCGATCACGATGAACAAGATGCATAGGATAAAACTTTTGATGAAATTCCAATTTCAATCGTTTGTAGTTCCAAGACTCCATATCATCACATAGCCTATACCATGTCGATGCATCTCCCCTCAAAGATAAAGGGAAGACCTTCTTCTTAACAACATCTCCGGGTACACCTGCAAGCTTAAATAATCCACAAACTTCATCCACATATATTAGATGCTCATCAGGATGTTTTGTTCCATCTCCTAAAAAAGGATTAGCTAGCAGTTTTTCTACCATACCCAAAGGAATTTCAAAGCAAGCATTTTCATTTTCAGTAGGTTCAGTAGGTTGAGGAGCAACTCTTTGCTCTACTGGTCGGGGTGAAGATACCCCGAACAAGCCCCTCAGAGGATTACTTTCCATAGTAACAAGTGACAGTAAATTTCAGCACACTATATAAATTTTTCCTTACCAAATTCCACCTACCAAAGGCGCTTCACTCCCCGGCAACGGCGCCAGAAAAGAGTCTTGATGACCCACAAGTATAGGGGATCTATCGTAGTCCTTTCGATAAGTAAGAGTGTCGAACCCAACGAGGAGCAGAAGGAAATGATAAGCGGTTTCCAGCAAGGTATTCTCTGCAAGTACTGAAATAAGTGGTAACAGATAGTTTTGTGATAGGATAATTTGTAACGAGCAACAAGTAACAAAAGTAAATAAAGTGCAGCAAGGTGGCCCAATCCTTTTGTAGCAAAGGACAAGCCTGGACAAACTCTTATATGATGTAAAGCGCTCCCGAGGACACATGGGAATATCGTCAAGCTAGTTTTCATCACGCTCATATGATTCGCGTTCGGTACTTTGATAATTTGGTATGTGGGTGGACCGGTGCTTGGGTGCTGCCCTTACTTGGACAAGCATCCCACTTATGATTAACCTCTATTGCAAGCATCCGCAAATACAACAAAAGTATTAAGGTAAACCTAACCATAGCATGAAACATATGGATCCAAATCAGCCCCTTACGAAGCAACGCATAAACTAGGGTTTAAGCTTCTGTCACTCTAGCAACCCATCATCTACTTATTACTTCCCAATGCCTTCCTCTAGGCCCAAATAATGGTGAAGTGTCATGTAGTCGACGTTCACATAACACCACTAGAGGAGAGACAACATACATCTCATCAAAATATCGAACGAATACCAAATTCACATGACTACTAATAGCAAGACTTCTCCCATGTCCTCAGGAACAAAAGTAACTACTCACAAAGCATAAACATGTTCATAATCAGAGGGGTATTAATGTGCATATAGGATCTGAACATATGATCTTCCACCAATTAAACCAACTAGCATCAACTACAAGGAGTAATTAACACTACTAGCAACCTACTAGCACCAATCCCGGACTTGGAGACAAGAATTGGATACAAGAGATGAACTAGGGTTTTGAGATGAGATGGTGCTGATGAAGATGTTGATGGAGATTGCCCTCTCCCGATGAGAGGAGCGTTGGTGATGACGATGGCGATGATTTCCCCCTCCGGGAGGGAAGTTTCCCCGGCAGAACAGCCCCGCTAGAACCCTAGATTGGTTCCGCCAAGGTTCCGCCTCGTGGCGGTGGAGTTTCGTCCGAGAAGATGGCTTATGATTATTTTCCCATCGAAAGAGTCCATATAGCAGAAGATGGTCACCGGAGGGCCACCAGGGGGCCCACGAGGTAGGGGGCGTGCCCAGGGGGTAGGGCGCGCCCCCCACCCTCGTGGGCAGGGTGTGGCCCCCCTGGTGAAGTTCTTGCGCTCAATGTTTTTTATATATTTGGAAAACATCATCCGTGAAGTTTCAGGACTTTTGGAGCTGTGCAGAATAGGTCTCTAATATTTGCTCCTTTTCCAGCCAGAATCCCAGCTGCCAGCATTCTCCCTCTTTATGTAAACCTTGTAAACTAAGAGAGAATAGGCATAAGTATTGTGACATAATGTGTAATAACAGCCCATAATGCAATAAATATTGATATAAAAGCATGATGCAAAATGGACGTATCAACATGTCCAAGGAATCCAACTTCCTTCAGCCAAAACTCGCATATGCTGAACTTGGCATACAACTGATGTTCCCTGAGTTTCTCGAGAACTAAACGGAAATGCTCTTCATGCTCCTCCTCATTCTTTGAATATACCATTATATCATCAATGAACACCACACTGAACTTATCCAAATATTCCATGAACACTTTGTTCATCATGCTCATGAAGTAGGCAGGGGCGTTAGTCAGTCCAAACGACATGACCGTATATTCATACAACCCGTACCGTGTGGTGAATGCTGTCTTTGGTATGTCCTCTCGTATCTTCAGCTGGTGATATCCAGATCGCAGATCAATCTTTGAAAACACCTTAGCTCCTTGCAGCTGGTCGAACAAATCATTGATCATCGACAGTGGGTATTTTTTCTTGATCGTCACCTCATTTAACGCTCGATAATCAACAACCATTCTTAGAGACTTATCCTTCTTTTCTACCAAAAGCACTGGGGCTCCCCATGGTGATGAGCTCCGTCGAATGTAACCTTTCTCCAATAACTACTTGATCTGTTTCCTAATCTCCTCCAGATCATTTGCGAGCATCCGGTATGGTCTCTTCGATATAGGCCCCGTGCCTGGCAATAACTCTATCAAAAACTCAATGTCTCGATCCGGTGGCATGCGTGGTAACTTCTCTGGAAAAACATCCGGGTAATCCTTCACTACAGGCACTTCCTCCTGAACAACTCCCGTGAGGGTATTTAATTGGCTACTTCTTGGCGCATGCCTAGATACATACTTGATCCTTTTCCCCTCAGGGGTGGTGAGACAAATTGACTTACTAACACAGTCAATGCTTCCTCCATACTTTGACATCCAGTCCATTCCTAATATCACATCCAATCCTTGTGACTCCAAGATTATTAGGTCGGACAGAAAAACATGGCTACCAATGGTTAAGGGTATCTGATCGCACCATCGACTAGCCATATACTCTGCTCCAGGTGAACTCACTAACAGATGGGTCCTAAGGGTTTGGGTTGGTAGTTTAAACTTATCCACGAATTCCCTTGATATGTATGAATGCGATGCACCAATATTAAAAAGAATAAGGGCGGTAAAAGACTTAACCAAAAACTTACCAATAACCGCGTCTGGCTGCTCTTCAACCTCCTCCACGTTGACGTGGTTCACTTGTCCTTTGTTGAATGGATTGGGCTTCTTTCCCATGCTCCCATTGCCGTTTCCATTCTTTGCTTCAGGGCACTCCGTGGCATAGTGTCCAGTCTTCCCACACTTGAAACAAGTAACGTGGCTTAGGTCTCTCTTGACGGGTGTGGCTGGATTGGAACGGTTTTGATTGTTGCTTGCTCCATTCCCATTCCCATTCCTTGGGCCAGTATGATTATGGTTACTTCCTCCATTGTGGGTGTGGCCTCCATGGTTATGAACAAGTCCTCCCGGGTTCGGGGTTAGGCGAGGCTTCTGTTGAGTTCCTAAATTATACCTTCCTTGTCCATACTTCCTCTTACGTCTCTCAATCTGCTGCTGCTTCCCTTCAATCATAAGAGCCTTATCTACCAACTCCTGGTAGTTGTTGAATGTTGCCACCATCCACTGCATGCTCATCTCATCATTCAGCCCTTCCATAAACTTCTCCTGCTTTGCGGCATCTGTGGCTACATCATCAGGGGCATAACGAGATAACTTGCTAAACTCATCCGCGTACTGAGCCACAGTACGGCTCCCCTGGCGTAAGTTGTGAAACTCACGCTTCTTCATACTCATAGCTCCAGTTGAGACATGGGCTGTACGGAAAGCTTGTTGAAACTGATCCCATGTAACAGTGGCTATAGGGTAGGTGACAGTGTAATTCTCCCACCATGAGGCTGCTGGTCCATCCAACTGATGTGCGACAAAATGCACCTTCTCAGCATCGGTACATCCTGCAGTGGTTAACTCCCTTCCAATCCTGCGGAGCCAATCATCTGCTACTATGGGCTCGTTGCTACTAGAAAACACCGGCGGCTGCAACCTTAGAAAACGGGCTAAGTTATCAACTGGTGCTGGTGGCGGTGGATTGTTGTTGCCTTGGTTCTGAACTAACAACTGCATCAGGGTATTCTGCTGCTGGATCAACTGAGTGAGCTCCGGTGGGAAGGTAAATCCGGGGTCACGGCTCGGAGGCATCTGATGGGTTTAGAGGGGAGAGATTAGAATAGAATGAGGTCTAATGAGAAAACACTACTCATACGCACATGAGACAAACACAAACATTTCACTCAATCAATCAAGCAAGAGCATACAATCGATCTAACTATCGTTACAAAACTGCTCAGACTATACTTTTTACATGGTGGAATACTACTATTGATGTGGTGGTCTACTAAAAATATTCTCCGGTTGAAGACTCCATGATGTCTGCTCCAGCTTTGTCTTCATAGTCATCATCGCTATTGTCGGGGTCCGAGTCGGTGTCGTCGATGATAATGTAGTCCTCCGGGCGAATCTCCTTGGGTTCTTCGTCTTCTCCTCCTGGTGCGGGGTCTCCCAGGAATACTCCTAGCTTCATTGTCAGGTCGGCATTCTTATCCACTAGTATGACGATTTCCTCCTCATAATCTTCGCGTGTAGCCTTGAGTTCTTCCTCCAGTTCCATGATCCTTGCCATCGCCTTCTTCAGGTCTATCATTCCTGCGCACATCTGGTTCTCCTGGCGACGAATGTGTTGGTTTAACTCCTAGATGAAAGATGCAATTGATCTATCCTTCCTGGTGCTAATCATCTCCCATTGCTCATCTCGGCGCCCACAAATCTGATAGATAGTATCCTTAAGCTCCTTATGATAAACTTCTCCAATGCGTCCCATGGTGATGTGAGTTGCCATACTCTTTCCTAGACTCCAGGTTGGTGCATCAAAGGAAAACTCTATGGGCTTAGTGACTGGCGTGAATGCCCTTCCTGGAACTTGAACTTGAATCATCCATCGCTCCTCTTCTAGTAAAGTGGCGTTGTAAGTCCCGGTGAAGCTTGGTATTCCTATATTCAGGTACTTAGTGACTTCCTTCAAGTGTCGTCCAAAAGGTGCGTCTTCATCTGGTTGTGCAAACTTGTTCCTTGTGTCCGCCATCCTAAAGAGTAGAAAATGGAGAGGAGTCAGAAATGATAAGAGAATAATGATCTAGGGCTTTAGCTTAGTGGTCGTGTCCTACACTCAGCGTGTGCTCTGATACCATCTTGTAGCGACCCGACCTTAAACGGTCAAGTCTATGTGCTTCAGTGTCATCACTGGATTGGTAATGCTGACACACACACAGTACTCGAGGATTTATAACAGAGTAGCAATCACACACTTATTACATCGAATGTCTCAAAAGGGAACTTATTACAATAAATATGGCTTAAGGACATCTAATACGATAACACCGGAAGGCTTGGAAGATAAAGTGAGTCCATCAACTCCAACGGCATAGCTGAGCTGCACGGCAACGACCTAACGAACCTTACTCCTCGTCTGAAAAGTCTGCAACATAATATGTTGCAGCCCGAAAACGGGTTAGCACATGGAATATGCTGGCAAAGTAACACAGTAGAGCAAGAACAGAATAATGCTATCACTACATGCATATTTGGCTGGTGGAAAGCTCTATGGTTATGGTTTTTGCGAAAAGCCAATTTTTCCCTACAACAAAGGAATAGATTTTATTTAACTATCATGGTAGTTGAAACTTCATTGAGAAGGTTCCTCCAACTCAATCCCAATTAAAGTAATTAACAACCCAACAATATTATTTTAGAGTGATGAGATACTTATGATACTCCAAGTACTAGATACTCATGATGTCCATAACCGGGGACACGACTAACCATGATTAGTTTATACACTCTGCAGAGGTTTGCGCACTTTTCCCCACAAGACCTGATCTCCTCCGTTGGATTTCTCGCACTACATGGTGTTTGAGAAACAGATGACCGAGACACAGTCTTTCAAAAGCATTAACCCCTTACTCCGGGCAGACCATACCAACCTACATCCGGGAGTTTTTTTGAATAATTTCACCGGAACCAAATAAATCCTAGAAAATAAAATAAAAAAACTAAAAATTTCAAAACAAATTTTGACCGTCTACATAAAATATTTAGAACAAGATGAAAATTTTCTTGGCCCCTAAATGCAACTTTGAAAAATGTGCAATTTTTCTAATTCAAATAAAATAGCAATAAACTCCAGATAAAATTCAAATATTTGATTTTAATATTTTTCCTCTAATATTCATTTACTTTGGAGAAGTCATATTATCTCCTCTCATATATTTTAATATGAAATATTTTTGGAGAGAAAAATAATTAAAACCAAAAATCCTCATTTCAATATTTGATAAAACTCAAATATGAAAACAGGGAAATCCCCAACTCTCTCCGAGGGTCCTTGAGTTGCTTAGGATTTCAAGGATCGCGGAACGAGATGCAACAAAATATGATATGCAATGAATGATCTATGTATAACATTCCAAATTGAAAATTTGGGATGTTACACATAATGTTCATTTGGGGCATAACGTGCTAGCTTACTAAAGTCATCCACATACTGGCCAATGGTGCGTCCTCCTTGGAGTAAGTTGCGAAACTCGCACTTCTTCATGGCCATAGCTCCTGCTGATACATGGGCAGTACGGAATGCTTGCTGAAACTGATCCCAAGTGACATTGGCTATAGGGAAAGTGGTTGTGTAATTCTCCCACCATGAGGCTGCTGGTCCATCCAATTGGTGTGCGGCAAAACGCACCTTCTCAGCATCTGTGCATCCTGCAGTGGTCAACTCCCTTCCAATCTTGCGGAGCCAATCATCTGCGACTATCGGCTCGGTGCTACTGGAAAACACCGGCGGCTGCAACCTCAGAAAACGGGCTAAGTTGTCAACTGGGAGTGGTGGTGGTGGGTTGTTGTTGTTGTTGCCTTGGTTATGAACTAACAACTGCATCAGGGCATTCTGCTGCTGGATCAACTGAGTGAGCTCCGGTGGGAAAGTAAATCTGGGGTCACGTCTCAGAGGCATCTAAGGGTTTGGAGGGAAGATAATAGAATTGAATGAGGTCTAGTGAGAAAACACTACCCATATGCACATGAGACAAACACAATCATGTCACTTCAATCCATTCAAACAAGGGCATACAATCGATCTAACTATCGCTACAATGTTCTCGGACTAATCTATATACATGGAGGAATACTACTACTGATATGGTGATCGACTAGAAAAATTGATCGGTGGAAGACTCCATAATATCTGCTCCAGCTTCATCAACATAGTCATCATCGCTATCGTCGGGGTCCGAGTCGGTGTTGTCGATGATGATGTAGTTCTCTGGGCAAGTGGAATCGTCGTCTTCTCCTCCCGGCGCGGGGTCTCCCATGAATACTCCTAGCTTCCTTGTCAGATTGTCATTCATCTCCACCAGTATCGTCATTTCGTCCTCGTATCCATCACGTGTAGACTTGAGTTCTTCCTCCAGCTCTGTGATCCTAGTCATTGCCTTCTCCAGATCTATCATGCCTGCGCACATCTGGTTCTCCTGGCGATGAATGTGCTGATTTAGCTCCTGGATGAAAGCTGCAATGGACCTATCCTTCCTGGTGCTGATCATCTCCCATTTCTCATCGCGGCACCCACAAATCTGGTAGATAGTATCATTGAGATCCTTGTGGTAAACTTCTCCAATGCGTCCCATGGTGATGTGAGCTGCCATGCTCTTACCTAGACTCCAGGTTGGTGCGTCAAAGGAAAACTCTATGGGCTCAGTGACTGGCGCGAACGTCCTTCATGGAACTGGAACTCGAATCATCCAGCGCTCCTCTTCTGGTAGAGTGGTGTTGTAGGACCCGGTGAATCTTGGTATTCCGATGTTCAGGCATTTAGTAACTTCCTTCAAGTGTCGTCCAAAAGGTGTATCTTCATCCGGTTGAGTAAACTTATTCCTTGCATCCGCCATCCTGAAGAGTAGAAAAGGGAGAGGAGTCAGAAATGAGAAGAGAGTAGTGATCTAGGGTTTTAGCTTAGTGGTCATGTCCTACAGTCAACATGTGCTCTGATACCATCTTGTAGCGACCAGACCTCAAACAGTCTGATCTCTCTGCATCAGTGTCATCCCTGGATCGGTAATGCTGACACGCACAGTACTTGAGGATTTATAACAGAGTAGCAATCACACACTTATTACATCAAATGTCTCAAAAGAGAACTTAATACAATAAATATGGCTTAAGGCCATCTAAAATCGATAATAGCGGAAGGCTTGGAAGATAAAGTGAGTCCATCAACTCCAACGGCATCACTAAGTGAATGACAATGACCTATGGCTCCTTTCTCGTCGTTTGAAAAGTCTACAACATGAACGTTGCAGCCCGAAACGGGTCAGCACATGGAATACGCTAGCAAGGTAACACAAGAGTAATGAACAGAATAAATGCTATCTCTACATGAAAATTTGGCTGGTGGAGGCTGTATGGTTAATATGTTTTTGCGAAAAGCCAGTTTTTTTCGCTACAACAAAGGAATAACTTTTATTTAACTATCATGGTAGTTGTTAAACATTGAGAAGGTTCCTCCAACTCAATCCCAATTAAACATCATCACTAAACCCCAATCAAATTATATTAAGAGTGATGAGATCAACATGATAATCCAAGAACCAGATACTCAAGATGTCCATAACCGGGGACACGGCTAACCATGATTAGTTTATACGATCTGCAGAGGTTTGCGCACTTTTCCCCACAAGACTCGAATATATCCATGGTCGGAGATTTGAGACACAAACTTTCTGAAGCATTAACTCTCTACTCTGGATAGACAGTACCACCTACAACCCACTACATCTGCTAGTCTACCTTTTCGAGAGATTCACACAACTTACTCTGTTGGGGAACGTAGCAGAATTTTAAAATTTTCTACGCATCACCAAGATCAATCTATGGAGTCATCTAGCAACGAGGGAGAGAGGAGTGCATCTACATACCCTTGTAGATCGCGCGCGGAAGCGTTCAAGAGAACAGGGTTGATGGAGTCGTACTCGATGTGATTCAAATCACCGATGACCAAGTGCCGAACGGACAGCACCTCCGTGTTCAACACACGTACGGTTGGGAAGACGTCTCCTCCAACTTGATCCAGCAAGGGGGAAGGAGAGGTTGATGAAGATCCAGCAGCACGATGGCGTGGTGGTGGAAGCAACGGTGATCTCGGCAGGGCTTCGCCAAGCGCTGGGAGACGAAGGAGTGTCACGGGAGGGAGAGGGAGAGGCCAGGGGCTTGGGTGCGCAGCCCTCCCTCCCCCCACTATATATAGGGTGCCTAGGGGGGGCGCCGGCCCTAGGAGATCCAATCTCCTAGGGGGGCGGCCAAAGGGGGTGCCTTTCCCCCCAAGGCAAGGGTGGCGCCCCCTCCCTAGGGTTTCCAACCCTAGGCGCAGGGGAGGCCCAAGGGGGGTGCACCAGCCCACTAGGGGCTGGTTCCCCTCCCACTTCAGCCCATGGGGCCCTCCGGGATAGGTGGCCCCACCCGGTGGACCCCCGGGACCCTTCCGGTGGTCCTGGTACAATACAGGTGACCCCAGAAACCTTCCCTATGGCCGAAACTGGACTTCCTATATATGAATCTTTACCTCCGGACCATACCGGAACTCCTCGTGATGTCCGGGATCTCATCCGGGACTCCGAACAACTTTCGGGTTACTGTGTGCTAATATCTCTACAACCCTAGCATCACTGAACCTTAAGTGTGTAGACCCTACGGGTTCGGGAGACATGCAGACATGACCGAGTAGCCTCTCCGGTCAATAACCAACAGCGGGATCTGGATACCCATGTTGGCTTCCACATGCTCCATGATGATCTCATCGGATGAACCACGATGTCGAGGATTCAATCAATCCGTACACAATTCCCTTTGGCAATCGGTACGTTACTTGTCCGAGACTCGATCGTCGGTATCCCAATACTTTGTTCAGTCTCGTTACCGGCAAGTCACTTTACTCATACCGTAATGCATGATCCCGTGATCAACCACTTGATCACATTGAGCTCATTATGATGATGCATTACTGAGTGGGCCCAGAGATACCTCTCCGTCATACGGAGTGACAAATCCCAGTCTCGATTCGTGCCAACCCAACAGACACTTTCGGAGATACCTGTAATGTACCTTTATAGTCACCTAGTTACGTTGTGACGTTTGGCACACCCAAGGTACTCCTACGGTATCCGGGAGTTGCACAATCTCATGGTCTAAGGAAGTGATACTTGACATTCAGAAAAGCTACAGCAAACGAACTACACGATCTTTGAGCTAAGCTTAGGATTGGGTCTTGTCCATCACATCATTCTCCTAATGATGTGATCCCGTTATCAATGACATCTAATGTCCATAGTCAGGAAACCATGACTATCCTTCGATCAACGAGCTAGCCAACTAGAGGCTCACTAGGGACGTGTTGTGGTCTATGTATTCACACATGTATTATGATTTCCGGATAACACAATTATAGCATGAACAATAGACAATTATCATGAACAAAGAAATATAATAATAACCATTTTATTATTGCCTCTAGGGCATATTTCCAACAGTCTCCCACTTGCACGAGAGTCAATATTCTAGTTACATTGTGATGAATCGAACACCCATGCAGTTCTGGTGTTGATCATGTTTTGCTCTAGGGAGAGGTTTAGTCAACGGATCTGCTACATTCAGGTCCGTATGTACTTTACAAATCTCTATGTCTCCATTTTGAACACTTTCACGAATGGAGTTGAAGCGACGCTTGATATGCCTGGTCTTCCTGTGAAACCTGGGCTCCTTGGCAAGGGCAATAGCTCCAGTGTTGTCACAGAAGAGAGTCTTCGGGCCCGACGCATTGGGTATGACTCCTAGGTCGGTAATGAACTCCTTCACCCAGACTGCTTCTTGTGCTGCCTCCGAGGCTGCCATGTACTCCGCTTCATATGTAGATCCCGCCACAACGCTTTGCTTGCAACTGCACCAGCTTACTGCCCCACCATTCAAAATATACACGTATCCGGTTTGTGACTTAGAGTTATCCAGATCTGTGTCGAAGCTAGCATCGACGTAACCCTTTACGACGAGCTCTTCGTCACCTACATAAACGAGAAACATTTCCTTAGTCCTTTTCAAGTACTTCAGGATATTCTTGACCGTTGTCCAGTGTTCCATGCAGGGATTACTTTGGTACCTTCCTACCAAACTTACGGCAAGGTTTACATCAGGTCTGGTACACAGCATAGCATACATGATAGACCCTATGGCCGAGGCATAGGGGACGGCACTCATCTTTTCTCTATCTTCTGCCGTGGTCGGGCATTGAGCCGTGCTCAATCTCGTACCTTGCAATATAGGCAAGAACCCCTTCTTTGACTGATCCATTTTTAACTTCTTAAATATCTTGTCAAGGTACGTACTCTGTGAAAGACCAATGAGGCGTCTCGATCTATCTCTATAGATCTTGATGCCTAATATATAAGCAGCTTCTCCAAGGTCCTTCATTGAAAAACACTTGTTCAAGTAGGCCTTTATGCTTTCCAAGAATTCTATATCATTTCCCGTCAACAGTATGTCATCCACATACAATATGAGAAATGCTACAGAGCTCCCACTCACTTTCTTATAAATACAAGCTTCTCCATAAGTCTGCATAAACCCAAACGCTTTGATCATCTCATCAAAGCGAATGTTCCAACTCTGAGATGCTTGCACCAGCCCATAAATCGAGCGTTGGAGCTTGCACACCTTGTCAGCATTCTTAGGATCGACAAAACCTTCCGGCTGCATCATATACAATTCTTCCTTAAGGAAACCATTAAGGAATGTTGTTTTGATGTCCATTTGCCATATCTCATAATCATAGAATGCGGCAATTGCTAACATGATTCGGACGGACTTCAGCTTCCCTACGGGTGAGAAAGTCTCATCGTAGTCAACCCCTTGAACTTGTCGATAACCCTTAGTGACAAGCCGAGCTTTATAGATGGTCACATTACCATCCGCGTCTGTCTTCTTCTTAAAGATCCATTTATTTTCTATGGCTCGCCGATCAACGGGCAAGTCAGTCCAAGTCCATACTTCGTTTTCATACATGGATCCTATCTCGGATTTCATGGCTTCCAGTCATTTGTCAGAATCTGGGCCCGCCATCGCTTCTTCATAGTTCGAAGGTTCACCGTTGTCTAACAACATGATTTCCAAGATAGGGTTGCCGTACCACTCTGGTGCGGAACGTGTCCTTGTGGACCTACGAAGTTCAGTAGCAACTTGATCTGAAGTTTCATGATCATCATCAACTTCCTCTCTAGTCGGTGCAGGCACCTCAGGAACATTTTCTTGAGCTGCGCCACTTACCGGTTCAAGAGGTAATACTTCATCAAGTTCTACCTTCCTCCCAATTATTTATTTCGAGAGAAATTCTTTCTCTAGAAAGGACCCATTCTTGGCAACAAAGATCTTGCCTTCGGATCTGAGGTAGAAGGTATACCCAACAGTTTCTTTAGGGTATCCTATGAAGACGCCTTTTTCCGACTTGGGTTCGAGCTTTTCAGGTTGAAGTTTCTTGACATAAGCATCGCATCCCCAAAATTTTAGAAATGACAGCTTAGGTTTCTTCACAAACCATAATTCATACGGTGTCGTCTCAACAGATTTCGACGGAGCCCTATTTAAAGTGAATGCGGTAGTCTCTAAAGCATAGCCCCAAAATGATAGCGGTAAATCGGTAAAAGACATCATAGATCGCACCATATCTAATAGAGTGCGATTACGACGTTCGGACACACCATTACGCTGAGGTGTTCCAGGCGGTGTTAGTTGTGAAACTATTCCACATTTTCTTAAGTGTGTGCCAAATTCGTGACTCAAGTATTCTCCCCCATGATCTGATCGCAAGAACTTGATTTTCCTGTCATGTTGATTCTCAACCTCACTCTGAAATTCCTTGAACTTTTCAAAGGTCTCAGACTTGTGTTTCATTAAGTAGACATACCCATATCTACTCAAGTCATCAGTGAGGGTGAGAACATAACGATAGCCACCGCGAGCCTCAACACTCATTGGACCGCACACATCAGTATGTATGATTTCCAATAAGTTGGTTGCTCACTCCATTGTTCCTGAGAACGGAGTCTTGGTCATTTTACCCATGAGGCATGGTTCGCATGTGTCAAATGATTCGTAATCAAGAGACTCTAAAAGTCCATCTACATGGAGCTTCTTCATGCGTTTGACACCTATGTGACCAAGGCGGCAGTGCCACAAGTATGTGGGACTATCATTATCAACCTTACATCTTTTGGTATTCACACTATGAATATGCGTAGCATTACGCTCGAGATTCATTAGGAATAAACCATTCACCATCGGAGCATGACCATAAAACATATCTCTCATATAAATAGAACAACCATTATTCTCAGATTTAAATGAGTAGCCATCTCATATTAAAACTAATCCCGTAGGTAAATGTAGAGGTAGCGTGCCGACGGCGATCACATCGACCTTGGAACCATTCCCGACGCGCATCGTCACCTCGTCCTTTGCCAGTCTCCGTTTATTCCGCAGCTCCTGCTTTGACTTACAAATGTGAGCAACCGCACCGGTATCAAATACCCAGGAGCTACTACGAGTATTGGTAAGGTACACATCAATTACATGTATATCACATATACCTTTCGTGATGCCGGCCTTCTTGTTCGCTAAGTATTTGGGGCAGTTCCGCTTCCAGTGACCACTTCCCTTGCAATAAAAACACTCAGTCTCGGGCTTGGGTCCATTCTTTGGCTTCTTCCCGGCAGCTTGATTACCGGGCGCGGCAACTCCCTTGCCATCCTTCTTGAAGTTCTTCTTACCCTTGCCTTTCTTGAACTTAGTGGTTTTATTCACCATCAACACTTGATGTTCCTTTTTGACTTCTACCTCTGCTGATTTCAGCATTGCAAATACTTTAGGAATGGTCTTTTCCATCCCCTGCATATTGAAGTTCATCACAAAGCTCTTGTAGCTCGGTGGAAGCGATTGAAGGATTCTGTCAATGACCGCGTCATCCGGGAGATTAACTCCCAGATGAGTCAAGCGGTTATGCAACCCAGACATTTGAGTATGTGCTCACTGACAGAACTATTTTCCTCCATCTTACAGCTGAAGAACTTGTCGGAGACTTCATATCTCTCGACCCGGGCATGAGCTTGAAAAACCATTTTCAGCTCTTCGAACATCTCATATGCTCCGTGTCTCTCAAAACGCTTTTGGAGCCCCGGTTCTAAGCTGTAAAGCATGCCGCACTGAACGAGGGAGTAATCATCAGCACGTGTCTGCCAAGCGTTCATAACGTCTTGGTTCTGTGGGACGGGTGCGTCACCTAGCGGTGCTTCTAGGACATAATCTTTCTTGGCAGCTATGAGGATGATCCTCAGGTTCCGAGCCAAGTTCGTATAGTTGCTGCCATCGTCTTTCAGCTTGGTTTTCTCTAAGAACGCATTGAAGTTGAGGACAACGTGGGCCATTTGATCTACAAGACATATTGTAAAGATTTTAGACTAAGTTCATGATAATTAAGTTCATCTAATCAAATTATTAAATGAACTCCCACTTAGATAGACATCCCTCCAGTCATCTAAGTATAACATGATCCGAGTTAACTAGGCCGTGTCCGATCATCACGTGAGACGGACTAGTCAACATCGGTGAACATCTTCATATTGATCGTATCTTCTATACGACTCATGCTCGACCTTTCGGTCTTCTGTGTTCCGAGGCCATGTCTGTACATGCTAGGCTCATCAAGTCAACCTAAGTGTATTGCGTGTGTAAATTTGTCTTACACCCGTTGTATTCGAACGTTAGAATCTATCACACCCGATCATCACGTGGTGCTTCGAAACAACGAACCTTCGCAACGGTGCACAGTTAGGGGGAACACTTTCTTGAAATTATTACGAGGGATCATCTTATTTAAGCTACCGTCGTTCTAAGCAAATAAGAAGTAAAACATGATAAACATCACATGCAATCAAATAGTGACATGATATGGCCAATATCATTTGCTCCTTTGATCTCCATCTTCGGGGCTCCATGATCATCGTTGTCACCGGCATGACACCATGATCTCCATCATCATGATCTCCATTATCGTGTCTTCTTGAAGTTGTCTCGTCATCTATTACTTCTACTACTATGGCTAACACTTTAGCAATAAAGTAAAGTAATTACATGACGTTTATGTTGACATGCAGGTCATAAATAAATAAAGAAAACTCCTATGGCTCCTGCCGGTTGTCATACTCATAGACATGCAAGTCGTGATTCCTATTACAAGAACATGATCAATCTCATACATCACATATATCATTCATCATTCATCACAACCTTTGGCCATATCACATCACAAAACACTTGCTGCAAAAACAAGTTAGACGTCCTCTAATTGTTGTTGCAAGTTTTTACGTGGCTGCTATAGGTTTCTAGCAAGAACGTTTCTTACCTACGCCAAAACCACAACATGAATTGCCAATTTCTATTTACCCTTCATAAGGACCCTGTTCATCAAATCCGATCCGACTAAAGTGGGAGAGACAGACACCCGCCAGCCACCTTATGCAACTAGTGCATGTCAGTCAGTGGAACCGGTCTCACGTAAGCGTATGTGTAAGGGTTGGTCCGGGCCGCTTCATCCCACGATGCCGCCGAATCAAGATAAGACTAGTAACGGCAAGATAATTGACAATATCGACGCCCACAACTACTTTGTGTTCTACTCGTGCATAGTAACCACACATAGACCTGGCTCTGATACCACTGTTGGGGAACATAGCAGAATTTTAAAATTTTCTACACATAACCAAGATCAATCTATGGAGTCATCTAGCAACAAGGGAGAGAGGAGTGCATCTACATACCCTTGTAGATCGCGCGCGGAAGCGTTCAAGAGAACGGGGTTGATGGATTCGTACTCGATGTGATTCAAATCACCAATGACCAAGTGCCGAACGAACAACACCTCCGCGTTCAACACACGTACGATTGGGAAGACGTCTCCTCCAACTTGATCCAGCAAGGGGGAAGGATAGGTTGATGAAGATCCAGCAGCACGACGGCGTGGTGGTGGAAGCAACGGTGATCTCGGCAGGGCTTCGCCAAGCGCTGGGAGACGGAGGAGTGTCACGGGAGGGAGAGGGAGAGGCCAGGGGGTTGGGTGCGCAGCCCTCCCTCCCCCACTATATATAGGGTTCCTAGGGGGGCGGCGGCCAAAGGGGGTACCTTGCCCCCCAAGGCAAGGGTGGCGCCCCCCTCCCCTAGGGTTTCCAACCCTAGGCGCAGGGAGAGGCCCAAGGGGGGCGCACCAGCCCACTAGGGGCTGGTTCCCCTCCCACTTCAGCCCATGGGGCCCTCCAGGATAGGTGCCCCACCCGGTGGACCCCCGGGACCCTTCCGGTGGTCCCGGTATAATACCGGTGACCCTCAAAACCTTCCCGATGGCCGAAACTGGACTTCCTATATATGAATCTTTACCTCCGGACCATTTCGGAACTCCTCATGACGTCCGGGATCACATCCGGGACTCCGAACAACTTTCGGGTTACCGTGTGCTAATATCTCTACAACCCTAGCATCACCGAACCTTAAGTGTGTAGACCCTACGGGTTCGGGAGACATGCAGACATGACCGAGTAGCCTCTCCGATCAATAACCAACAGCGGGATCTGGATACCCATGTTGGCTCCCACATGCTCCATGATGATCTCATCGGATGAACCACGATGTCGAGGATTCAATCAATCCGTATACAATTCCCTTTGTCAATCGGTACGTTACTTGTCCGAGACTCGATCGTCGGTATCCCAATACTTTGTTCAGTCTCGTTACCGGCAAGTCACTTTACTCGTACCGTAATGCATGATCCCATGATCAACCACTTGATCACATTGATCTCATTATGATGATGCATTACCGAGTGGGCCCAGAGATACCTCTCCGTCATACAGAGTGACAAATCCCAGTCTCGATTCGTGCCAACCCAACAGACACTTTCGGAGATACCTATAATGTACCTTTATAGTCACCTAGTTACGTTGTGACGTTTGGCACACCCAAGGTACTCCTACGGTATCCGGGAGTTGCACAATCTCATGGTCTAAGGAAGTGATACTTGACATTCAGAAAAGCTACAGCAAACGAACTACACGATCTTTGAGCTAAGCTTAGGATTGGGTCTTGTCCATCACATCATTCTCCTAATGATGTGATCCCGTTATCAATGACATCTAATGTCCATAGTCAGGAAACCATGACTATCCTTCGATCAACGAGCTAGTCAACTAGAGGCTCACTAGTGACGTGTTGTGGTCTATGTATTCACACATGTATTACGATTTCCGGATAACACAATTATAGCATGAACAATAGACAATTATCATGAACAAAGAAATATAATAATAACCATTTTATTATTGCCTCTAGGGCATATTTCCAACATACTCAACTATGCCAGAGCCCATAATGGCTTGTGGCTGCACACGGAAGTTTCCAGCATGAATAATCTTATGATCCCTTTGAGCCTGTATGGCGGGTCGTAGGATGATCACACAGGTCCTCCGGGATATCCTAGGACAACACTGGATTCTCTAGGTGCCCACAAGCAATACACACAGATGTGAATTTAAGTTGCCACCTTAAGTTGAACCATTAATTAATAACTCACATCTGTAATGAGTACTCTCAAACCCAATCCACGTCTACGAGCATAGCATAGCACAATAAGCAACGTAGAAGTAACTCCCAAGGGTTTGATAATAAAACAGGTAATGGGTACTACCTCATCTACTTCCCAAAACCCACAATTTAATCAGATCCTAACCATGCAATTGTTTGAGGATTAATCTAATGCAGTAAAACTGGGTAGTAAAAGGGTATGATCAAAGTGTTACTTGCCTTGCTGACGATCCGTGAAACCTAGAGACTCGTAGTAGCACGCTTCGGACTACGGGTACTCTATCGCAAACAAACAAGCGTACAATAAGCACTCAACTAGAAGCACAGGTAAAACTCAAATAAAGAGTCTAACCAGAAAGTTCAACTTAAGAACTCCAGTTTGCAAAAAGAATCAAACCAAACGAAGCAACAAAACTCAAACTGCGAAAGAAACAAGATCCGTTTACTAATATGGACTTAAGTCAAATTTTTAGAGCAGTAAAATCTTGTTCAAGTTGGTTAAACAGAAAGAGGACTTCGAAACGAAGAACTAGGCGCTTGAATCGCCTGATTCCGATAAAGGAGCGAAAAGTTATACTAGAACGAAGATTAGGGCAGGAACCGCGATCGAAAATAATCGCGGAAAAATCCTGATAAAAAAAAGTAACGAATAGGCTAATGAACAAACGTTCGTTGTCTGTGGCTAACGGGTGAAAATCGTTCGTTAAAACGAACGTACGAATGAGTGTTTGCTAAATAAATAAACCGACAGAAAACCGAACCGATCTAAACAAAAAAACGAATCTAGGTTTTCGAAATAAAACCGATCGTTTTTTTAAAAACTGGCGGCTACCTCGTGGATCGGAACGGCAGCGGTGGCGAACTATGGCGACGGGTGGCGGGGCGGTGGGCTCCGGCGGCGGGGCGACGAGGTGGCGGTGCGGGACGGCGAGGCGGCGGCGCCGGACGGCGAGGTAGCGGTGCGGCGAGGCGGCGAACTCCGGCGGTGGCGGCGCAGCATGGATATCGAGGCAGGGCAGGGGCTAGGGTTTCGGGCGAGGCTCTGGCGGCTCGGGCCTCCGCGGCTTTAAAGGCCTGCCGGGCTAGTGTCCCAGGCGGACACGGCCCAGTTAGGTCGGTTGACTTTTTTTAAAATAATTCTGGTCAGAAAAATAAAGAAAATAAATATTAAACGGACTCCAAAAATCCTGAAATAAATTTTCCCCATCCTCGAAAAAACTAACGGACAAGGTGAACATTTATTTGGGCCTCTAATGCAATTTTGATAAACGCATATTTTCCTAATTTCAAATAAAATAGCGATAAAAACTTTGAATAAAACCTTATTTGATTTTAATTTAAATCTCCAATATTCCTTTATTTTGGGGAAGTCATTTGATCCCTCTCTTTTTATTGTCATAAAAGAAATATTCAAAAAGAAAATAACTAAAATCAAACGATCCTCTTTTCAAAATTTGAGAAAACTCAAATATGAAAATAACGAAATCCCCAACTCTCTCCGTGGGTCCTTGAGTTGCATAGAATTTCTAAGATGCAAATAAAATATGATATGCAATGATGGACTAATCTATAACATTCCAAATTGAAAATTTGGGATGTTACAATGATGATATGGTATCCTCCTCTGAATGTTCAAGTGGCTTGACTTGGCACATGTTCATGCATGTAGTTGAATCAAAACCAACATAACCTATATGATATTTATGTTCATGGTGTTCATATACTACTCATGCTAGTGTCCAATGTTACTTATTCATAATGCATGTTCATGACCGTTGCTGCTCTCTAGTTGGCCGCTTCTCAATCTAATTGCTAGCCTTCGCCTCTACTAAGTGGGAATTCTGCTTGTATATCAAAACCTTAAACCCAAAAGTTATTCCAGATGAGTCCACCATACCTACCTATATGCGGTATTACCCTACTGTCCTAAGTAAATTTGCATATGCCACCTCTAAAAACTTCTAATAAATATTATTTTTGTGTGTCTGGATCATTCATGGGACGACATGAGGTGGTCGGTATCTTCCATGCTAAGCGGGTTATTCTTAGGTCGAGTGTTCATTCACTCTCCATCGCACGAGAAAAGGGCGGTAATAGGGATGCCCAGTCCCAAACTGCAAACAGAAAAAGGTTACAAATAATCAAACAAAAACTCCCAATGGAGTCAAAACCTTTACTTTTATCGCTTGGGAACCGCCACTAGCGTGCTTAGCATGGAAGATATTGATAACTGATAGTCGTGAAGTAAATGAGAAGGGTGCATGTCTCAAAATATCATTTACCTCTATTTTAAAAACTTGATCTCTTGCACCTCTGCAAATCACTGATTCCCGCTGTGAATGGACTATTTATTTACTTTTATGTCGTGTCATCACCTTCTAAAACAAGCGCCAGAACCTGAGAGTACTACTGTCATGACTCATGCATTGTGTGTAGCTAATGTTGGGTGCATCATGACTGGATCTTTTCTACCATGAATTACAATGTTTAGTCACTGCTTGGACTTTGAGGTGCTCTGCATTTATGTTTTACGGTCTCACAAAGGGCTAGCGAGATACCACTATTGTCATATTATATCATGGTTGTTTTGACAACGTGTTGCCATTTAAGATATATTATTATTGCTCGCTAGCTGATTATGTTATTGATATGAGTTAATATAATCTTTAAGAGTTATTGTTGGCATGGCTAATTATAATGTTGGCAAAAAACCTGGGTGTTGTTTAAGCTTATTTATGCAAACAAGAGCAAAATAGTTCGTAAAAGTTTTTCTTTTTCACTTTCAGTTTATCAACTAAATTGCTTGAGCACAAGCAAAGGTTTAAGCTTGGCGGAGTTGATATGTCTCCAACATATCTACATTTCCTAACGCTTTTCCTCTTGTTTTGGACACTAATTTGCATGATTTGAATGAAACTAACCCCGGACTGACGCTTTTTTCAGCAGAACTACCATGGTGTTGTTTTTGTGGAGAAATAAAAGTTCTTGGAATGGAACAAAACTTTGTGAGGATTTAATATAATAAATAAGAATTTCTGGAGCCAAGATCCACCGGAGGGGGGCACCTGGGTGGGCACAACCCACCAGGGCGCCCCCCTCCTGGCGTGCCCAGGTGGGTTGTCCCCACCTGGTGGCCCCGCAGACCCTAAAACCGACGCTATAAAATCATATTTTTCTAGAAAAAATCAGGGAGAAAGAATTATCGGATCCACGAGACGGAGCCGCCGTCACCTCCTATTCTTCATCGGGAGGCCAGATCTGGAGTCCGTTTGGGGCTCTGGAGAGGGGGATCTTCATTCTTCGTCATCACCAACCCTTCTCCATCGCCAATTCCATGATGCTCCCCATCGGGAATGGGTAATTCCTTCGTAGGCTCACTGGTCGGTGAGGAGTTGGATGAGATTCATCATGTAATCGAGTTAGTTTTGTTAGGGCCTGATCCCTAGTATCCACTATGTTCTAAGATTGATGTTGCTATGACTTTGCCATGCTTAATGTTTGTCACTTTGGGCCCGGGTGCCATGATTTCAGATCTGAACCGTTTATGTTATCACCATTATATCCATGTTCTAGATCCGATCTTGCAAGTTATAGTCACCTACTACGTGCTATGATCCGGCAACCCCGGAGTGACAATAGTCGGGACCACTCCCGGTGATGACCGTAGTTTGAGGAGTTCATGTATTCACCGTGTGTTAATGCTTTTTTCCGATTCTCTATTAAAAGGAGGCCTTAATATCCCTTAGTTTCCGTATGGACCCCACTGCCACGGGAGGGTAGGACAAAAGATGTCATGCAAGTTCTTTCCATAAGCACGTATGACTATTTACGGAATACATGCCTACATTATATTGATGAACTGGAGCTAGTGTCGTATCGCCCTAGGTTATAACTGTCTCATGATGAATATCAACCAACAAGTCACCGATCCAATGCCTACGAATTTATCTTATATTGTTCTTGCTAAGTTACTACTGCTATCATTATTGTTGCACTTTTTACAAAACTACTATTATCACTGTTACCGTTACCATTGCTGCTGCTACTATTATCAAAACTATCATATTACTTTGCTACTAATCACGTTGCTGCAGATAATTAATCTCCAGGTGTGGTTGAATTGACAACTCAGCTGCTAATACCTTCAAATATTCTTTGGCTCCCCTTGTGTCGAATCTATAAATTTTGGTTGAATACTCTACCCTCGAAAACTGTTGCGATCCCCTATACTTGTGGGTTATCATCTACCTGGTTGCACATCATGGACAGGAGGAGGCATTGGTGATAGAGCTAAATCCGATAGATTTCGGGTTGGGAGTCCCGAGCTGGTGATCTTGGCACGGCGGTAACATGACGAAGAAAGGACACAGTGTTTTCCCAGGTTCATGCCTTCTCGAAAAGGTAAACCCCTACATCATGCTTGTATTATATTGATTGTGGATGTGGTACTGAGTACAAGTTGATCTACCTCGAGATCGTATGTGTGAATGAATCTCCCTCTACGATCTAAACCCCCTCGGCTTATATAGACACCGAGGCCTAGGGTTACACCTAGGTCAGTTACATCAAAATATAAACATGACGAGGGTTCATCGTGTCTTGGAGTGTGCGCCATGTCTTTGAAAGATCATGTTGATGGTGGCTGTATGAAAGTTCTAGTTATCGACTAGAGGGGGGTGAATAGGCGATTTTTATGGAAGTCTTCAAAACATGAGGTCTTTGAAGACAAACAGATGAAATGAACCTATTGATATGCAGTGGAGGATAGACTACACACTGGTGCGCGTCGGTGCTATACAAACGGTTTTTAACCCCTTTCCGCGATGACATTTGGAACCGTCGCCAAGTGAGTGTGGGCGATAGGGGGGTCCTTCCCACACGATCCAGAAACCATCGGGAATAGGGCCCCTATAGTACTCCTACTCATTTCTGCTCGCATTGCCATCATAGTCAGTATTCTGTGGTGCTACGTTTACGACGCGCGGCCCATCACAAATGGTCACTATTATAGAACGTGTATGATGCGCGGCCCATCACAAACTGTTCACTATTAAGAAGATTAGCTAATCGTCGTACGAGTGTCGGACAGGATTAGGAAGTGTCAGACCGTCGTAACATCGTCGTACACGACAACTATCGCACACGCTATTCTATGGTGCAACGTTTACGATGCATACTTCATCAAAAACAGTTCATGGTTGCGAATCTTGTACGATAAGGCAACTAACAAAAACGTTTAGTTTGCCAGCACTGTTTTTGATATTCTCTGACATCGCACACGCTTTGCAAACGGCAACTTTGTGCATGCTTGCACATGTTTCCTCTCTGTGAACCATCTTAGATTATGGTGTATATCACAAACGTTTGTGTTTTACCGTAACAACCTAGAGAGCGTAATTTCACCGTAATTTAATTGCTGCTATTTCAAATTGTACCAGATTTGAATTTGAATTTGAATGTATGCTACAGCTTTATTCGTATCCATCAGGTTCAAACAACCAATGCATTATTCAATTCATAGGTACATATGTTCAAGAATTACATAAGAACCAAATAAAAAATGATGAACCACAGTTGTATACTTGTGCTTAAAGATGGTAACGAAAGAGGCGAAATATATTCTGGTTGTTAAACAAGGTGAAGCGGAATGCCCATATTGTGCCCTCCTTCATGTAGAAGGCACGCACGACTCTAGTCCAACCCCTTGTGATGGCCGACCGCCCATCCTTCACGGTCTTCATGAAAACATCTAGATAATCATCGTGTTCTGGTAGAAATACTTCAACCTTTGCATGCCCACCAATCATGTAGTTTGAGAGGTAATCTTGAGTAAACTGCTTTGGCAACCATTGCAAAGGAAAAAAGATTCACACATTGTCATCTGACACAACTCATTATGGACAGTAAAATGAAGACTGCAGAGTTCTTACTTACCATCCTACAGTTTGCTGTTGTCTTGGATAAAGTGTAAACAAATAGTTTAATTTCCATCTTTGATCCCATTTTATTAACAATCTTTATCAGCTTCCTCACTTGATGTTGGTTCATCAATATCTCATTGCCCCATGCACAGAAAGGGGCGAAGCGCGGATCTTTACCAATGACATATGTACCTAAAAGCACCAAGTTAATATTAAAAGCTAAACAACAATTGCACAATGATGTAGTACAACACTCTTTTATAATATGTCTATATACATCCGTATGTGGTAGTCCATTTTAAATCTCTAAAAATACAAATATTTAGGAACGGAGGGAGTATGTTATAACATCCAATATACTCACATATTAGATGAATTAACATCTTATATTATGGGCCGAAAGGAGTTTAGTGCATTCTTACAAATTATCGGCTGATTAACTGCTGCTGTATCCATGGGTTACAGTTAGTTTGAGCTAGTTCGGGCTCAAATAGATCTAAAGTATATCTAAACATGAGGGCTAGTTTGCACTAGTTGCATCTATAACCCACCCAAAAAACATATCCAACCCAAGAGGTGCTAATTGGATCTAGTTCTCCTAGTGCATTTATTGCCAATCTAGCCCTGCCATCCAAACAACCCTTCGGATGGAGTTAGTTCAGGGTTAGTCATGAGCTAGAAACTAACTCTAACCTCTAGCTAAGTTGAGTATCCAAACAGGGTTGTGTTGTTGTTGTTGTTGCTGCTGCTCTTCTATGTATATCTAGACATCATTAGAACATTAATGTATCACTCTTGCTTGTTGCTATGTAGCCTAGGATTGCATATTTAGACATTAAGTACAGTGCATGTAGCTATGTAGCCTCAGATATATTACATATGGCCCTAGTTAACCTAACGATAAATGGGTTGCAAATATATTCAGTTAAAAGTCCGATTCACCGATTAGTCCCTTATCAGCCGCCGGCCTATATGGTACCAGCTACCGATATCCTGAACAGTGAGCATATATAAGCCATGGGATGAAACTAACCTCGATGGAAAATAGCAGTCGTTCCCAAAATTGTCCTGTGTAGGTACATCGAGAAGCATGTTAAGCACAATAGCCTAAACATCAAGCAAAATTATCCATGGCAGACAAAATAATCTCCAAAAGATAGCTTCAGTGTGCAGGTTTAAGCATGCTAGTAAAGCAAAACAAGTGGAAAGGTGTGCTAACTACAACAGGCCTAACATTTAACAACAAGCAAACATAGTCATTCAAACTGGTATTGTGCCGGTCTAGGTACACTGGTTATTGTTAAATAAAAATGGAAAGGCGTGTTAACTACAAGATGCAGCAACCAAATGTAGTCATTCATAGTGGTATTGTTGAAACTGGTACTGATGAAATTGAACTGCATAGTTCATACTTGCACATATAGAACATCACGTTGTGAATAACTGGAATAAACAAGACATACTACGAACAACGAAAGATAGCATTTGAAACTGGACATATGCTAACTACAAACAACCGAACAATCTAAAAACTTTAAAAGAGGCATATGCTAGCTATAACAGGCTTAACAGCAAGCAAATATATGCATTCCTATCAGTATGTTTAAAATGGATTGATGAAATGTACTGCACAGTAAATAATTGCACATATAGAGCATCACGTTGTGAACAACTGAAATAAACAAGGCATACTGCAAACAACCAGATATAGCAATTAAAACTGGACATATTCTCACTACACTACAAAAGGGACTCAACAAAACAAATCATGGGTTTCCCCTTGTGAAGAGGCACAGTGTCGGGACCCCGATCCTAAGTCACACTGATCTAGCATGTAAGACATCATATCACTTTTCGGCCCCACGCACGGTAATCCCACGGGTACCACCTTACCTGGCCCAGGACCGTTTGCACCTTTTGGCTCACATATATGATAGTGTCGCTAGCATCCATATGACAGAGAAACCGGGCTGACATGACTAGTCGTGAATCCAAAGTGGCACTAACTTACAGGGACATGCATACATGAACCCAAGTCGTAGCAAGCTACAAGGACTTAAAGGAACAACGCTTGACATTTCCCCGAAGGGACGGACACAGGAACGAAGAAGGACACATGCCGGCCAGCCTAAGTGTTCTGAAGCAGTAGCAAGCTACCATGGCTCAGTGGAAGCACTAGGATACATTTCCCCATAAGAAAGGCTACCAGAATAAACAACTAGGTGTCGGATCCCACACATAGCAATACACATTACACGTACGCATAACATGCAAGTATGTGTTGTACAACATGGCATCACAACATAACTCGACAACTCATATAGATAAAGGCCCAGAAGAGCCAGCATAGCATTATATTACAAACAGGGGTCACATGACCCATATTCAGAGCATACAAGCAACGGAAGCATAACATGTCTGAGTACAAACAACTACAAAAGGGAAATACCGAGAAGCCTGACTATCTACAAGACCCTCCCAAGGGTACAAGATCGTAGCTGAGGTAACAAGCTACTCGTCGAAGTCCATGAGGAACTACTAGTGAGACATAAGTCTCATCTGCAAAACATAAATAAAGCAAACGTGAGTACAAAGGTACTCAGCAAGACTTACATCATATCCTAGCATACATGCATTAGTATCAATAAGGCAATGTGGGGTTTGGCTGCAGCAAGCCAGCTTTGACTCAGTGGATATCATGTTCTACGACTACGAGTAACTTCCTTGAGGTGAGAAAGCGCACACGAGTCCACTAATCACCACTTGAATACACTACTATGGATTCATTCCTGTCTCCCTATGAGAAGGCCATCCATAGCACTCAGACTTGTCTTGAGCATTTTATAGTATCCACTTCAAGTTGTCTATGTACCACGTAAGCATCCAAGAAGTCCATAACCAAGGACGCGGCAATTCGAATAGATCATGATAAATCAAAGAGCTTATAATGATAAGCAACTTGATAGTGCTAAGGTTTCCATGGATAATATATTTTTAAGTTGTTTTTACCAAACCTCATGGCAAAAGTACCTCTAAGGAAATTAAGGAGAAGGATAACAAAACATAGATCCTTGCTTTATGCCTAGCTATGGGTGTAAAACGATAGCGCTTGTTGGGAGGCAACCCAATGAATAAAATTTATTTTTTTCTTTTGATTTCTCTCCTTGAGTGTTTTCACAATTATGCTACTGTTATGATTGTGTTTTTTGTGTTTTAGTTAGTGTTTGTGCCAAGCAAAGCCTTTAGGATCATGTTGGGTGATAGTTGATTTGATCTTGCTGAACAACAGAAAGTTTTGCGCTCACGAAAATAATTCTCATTTTTAGCAGGAGAGTGATAAAATACCAAATATTTTTGCAGAAAATTAATATAAAAATTTCCCACGTGGCCCTAATTTTTCAGAATGTTTGGAGTTACAAAAGTATTTGAAATATCCAGATTGCTACAGACTGTTCTGTTTTTTGACAAATTCTGTTTTCTTTGCATTGTGTGCTTGTTTTGATGATTCTATGGTTTCCTTTGAAGAGTTTTTGCCATAGAAAAGTTGGAATACATTAGATATAATGCAAGAATAAAATATGAATGGGTTTGCAATAGTACTTATAGTAGTTATTTGCTTTCTTATACTAACGGATCTCACGAAGGTTTTGTTGAGTTTTGTGTGATTGGAGTTTTCAAGTTTTGGGTGATGTTATGATGGATGAAGGAATAAGGAGTAAGAAGAGTCTATGCTTGGGGATGCCCATGGCATCCCAAGCTATTATCCAAAGAGAAGCAAGCAACTAAGCTTGGGGATGCCCGAGTGCATCCCCTCTTTCTTCTAACCACCATCAGTATTTTACTCAAAACTATATTTTTATTCGTCACATACTATGAGTTTTGCTTGGAGCATCTTGTATGATATGTGTCTTTGCTTGTTTTGCCTTTTGTTTTAAGTCTTGAATCCTTGATGGACACACCTATTTGAGAGAGCCAAAATTATGCCATGACTTGTTAGAATTGCTCTCTATGCTTCACTTAAATCTTTATGAGCTATGGAATTGCTCTAGTGCTTCACTTATATCTTTTTGAGTGTGGTGCGCTTTAGTATTTTTGAAGAAATGCTCTCATGCTTCACTTAGATTTATTCGAGAGTTAGTAAACTTTTTTTAGAAATTATCTCTTGCTTCACTTAAATTATTTTGAGAGGAAGAAATATTATGCTCATGATCTTCACTTATATTTGTTTGAGCTTATCAAAAGCAACACATGAAAATTAGTTCCAAAGTGATAGATATCCAAGGAGGATATAATAAAAACTTTCAGGAAGATCATTGGACAAAATAAACTTGATTCCTTGTAATAGTTTTGAGATATGATGATGTGATAAGTAATTATGCTTTAGTAAGAATATGGGTGTTAAGGTTTGTGATTCCCTATGCAAGCACGAAAGTCAATAGTTATGCAATGAAATTACAACCTACTTGTGGTGCATTATTCGGTGTTAATTATGCTTAATGCTCGCTTATGAGATTTTTCGTTTCTTGGTTGGTCGCTTCTCAATCTTTTGCTAGCCTTCATTTTGCACTAAGTATGATCACTACTTGTGCATCCAAAATCCTTTAAACAAGTTTTGCCATATGAGTCCACCATACCTACCTATATGCGGTGTTTCTGTGCCGTTCTAAGCAAATTTGTATGTGCCATCTCTAATTTTCAAAATAATTTTCTCTTTTGTGTGCTCGTACCGCTCATGAAATGGTAGGGGGTGGCTAATATATTTCCATGCTAGATATGTTATTCTCACGACGAGTGTTTATTCACTTGTCATTGCACGAGAGTAAGGCAAAGGTATTAGGGATGCCCAGTCCCAAAATGAAAAATGAATTTACTTTATGTTGTCAAATAATAAATTCCTTGGAAAGTGCTGGTATGGAAGGCACCCGTGGATACGGCTAGCCATGGAAAGTGAAAGTATCATTGAAAAAGGAATGAACTTTAATTTCTGACTGGGAACCACCTATGATATATCTAGCATGGAAAGTATTGGGAACCACTCGACCGTTCTTGTTGACAGGAAAAACATGCTTCCCAAAATGTTTTTATCTCTATCTTTTTCACTTTGAGCTCTGGCACCTCTACAAATCCCTACTTCCCTCCACGAAGGGCCTTTCTTTTACTTAATGCAATTTTTATTTTTAATTTGAGTATCCATCTTCTCTGATAAAGCACCAACTAAGGGGCATTATGATCATACTTGAGCATTGGGTGTAGCTAATATCCGAGTGTGTTTCATGAATGGATCGATGATTGAGCATAATGGGATAGGGATAACTTATTTTAGCGTTGCTATTTTGAAAGACATGGTTGCTTGTGTTGGCGAACGTAGCATGCAATTTCAAAAAATAAATCCTACGCTCACGCAAGATCTATCTAGGAGACACATAGCAACAAGAGGGGGAGAGTGTGTCCATGTACCCTCGTAGACCGAAAGCGGAAGCGTTTGACAAAGCAGTTGATGTAGTCGAACTTCTTCTCATTCCGATCGATCAAGCACAGAACGTACGACACCTCCGAGTTCTGCACACGTTCAGCTCGATGACGTCCTGATACGTCTCCAACGTATCTATAATTTATGAAGTATTCATGCCAATATATTATCATTCTTGGATGTATTACAATCATTTTATTGCAACTTTATATCATTTTTTGGGACTAACCTATTGACACAGTGCCCAGTGCCAGTTGCTGTTTTTTGCTTGTTTTTTACATCCAAGAAAATCAATATTAAACGGAGTCCAAACACCGTGAAAGTTTTTGTGGATTTTTTATGGACCAAAAGACTCCCGATGGGCCAGAGCATCACCTGGGGGGTGCCCCGAGGGGGGCACAACCCACCAGGGCGCGCTAGGGCCCCCTGGCGTGCCCAAGTGAGTTGTGCCCACCTTGGTGGCCTCCCGCACCCCCTCTTTGCACTATAAATTCCCAAATATTCCGAAACCCTTTGGGGTTAAGCTAGATCAGAAGTTCCACCGCCGCAAGGCTCCGTAGCCACCGAAAATGAATCTAGATCCGTTCCGGCACCCTGCCGGAGGGGGGAATCATCTCCGGTGGCCATCTTCATCATCCCGGCGGCCACCACGATGAGGAGGGAGTAGTCCACCCTCGGGGCTGAGGGTTTGTACTAGTAGCTATGTGTTTAATATATCTCTCTCGTGATCTATATCATGGGCTTTGTTAATATAGATGGATCATATGATGTTTCTCCCCTCTATACTCTTGTTGTGATGAATTGAGTCTTTACCCTTTGAAGTTTTGTCATGTCAGATTGAATGTTCAGATTTGAGAACACATGATGTATGTATTGCGGTATGAATACTTGAGGTGACAATGGGGTATCATATTGATTCACTTGATATACTATGGCACTCAACTTGCGGATTCCCGCGGTGATATTGGAGTAATCTATGCATAGGGGTTGATGCATGTTTTTATTATCTTTTCTCTGATAGAATCTTTGGGGTCTCTTTGTAGTTCTTTGTGTAGATTGAGTATTATGAATAGGAATATGCTTTGGTGTTATTTTAGTACGAACTCTAGGATAGATCAAACGGAAAAAATAGCTTTGCGTTATTTTAGTACGAACTCTTGAATAGATCGAGCGGAAATAATAGCTTTGAGGTGGTCTCGTACCCTACAAAAAATTTCTATCTTTTGTTCTTTGCTAATAGGAACTCGGGAGTGATGCTTTGTTGCACTTTGAGGGATAATTATATGATCCAACTATGTTAGCACCGCTGAGAGATTACACTACGAAAGTACGGACCCTATGCCTCATTTTCAAGCATTGCAATACCGTTTTTGTGCCCGTTTCCTATTTGCTACCTTGCTGGTTTTATTTATTCAGATTGTAAAAATATATTTCTACCATCCATATTACACTTTTATCACCATCTCTTCGCCGAACTAGTGCACCTATACAATTTGCCATTGTATTGGGGGTGTTGGGGACACAAGAGATTTCTTGTATTTGGTTGCAGGGTCGTTTGAGAGAGACCATCTTCATCCTACAGCTCTCACAAATTGATAAACCTTAGGTCATCCACTTGAGGGAAAATTGCTACTCTCCTACAAAACTCTACGCTTGGAGGCCCAACACGTGTCTACAAGAATAAAGTTGCGTAATAGACATCAAGCTCTTTTCTAGCGCCATTGCCGGGGAGGTGAGTGCTTGAAGGTATGTCATTAGATCTTGTAATCGAATCTTTTAGTTTCTTGATTTATAACTAGTTTGGTTTATAAAAGAAAACTACAAAAAATGGAATTGAGGTTGCATCATATTATTGATCATCTTTATAATATATTTCTTGAAAATGATGGATTGAAATATTGTGCTCAATTGTCAGAAGAAGAAGTCAATAAAATGTTTGGTGCAAAATATTTGAATGATGAGCATGATTGCAATGTTGTTAGTATGAATTCTTTGAATATCCATGATGCTAATGGTATGCAAAGCCATAAGCTTGGGGATGCTATGTTTGATGAAGATGATATTTTTAGTCCCCCAAGATTTGATGTGCAAATTTGTTATAATGTTTGCATGCCTCCTATTTATGATGATTATAATGATGAAAGTGGATTTGGAGAGGTCATGACTTTATTTAGTGATGAATCCACCATTTTGGATGAGTCTTCAATTGACTATGATAACAAAGTTGCTATCTATGATGATTATTGTGATGACATGTATGTTATAAAGAATAATGATAACCACGAAACTTGTCATCATGATTTTAATTTTTACTCTCTTGATAGTTATGTTGTTGAGTTTGCTCCCACTACTATTGATGAGAAGAAATTTGCTTATGTGGAGAGTAATAAGTTTTCTATGCTTTTGTGCCATGAAAAGAATGCTTTATGTGATGGTTATATTTTTGAATTTCTTCATGATGCTACTGAAAATTATTATGAGGGAGGAACTTATGCTTGTAGGCATTGCAATAATATCAAGTTTCCTCTCTATGTGTTGAAATTTTTGAAGTTATGCTTGTTTTGCCTTCCTATGCTAGTTGATTCTTGTGCCCATAAGTTGTTTTCTCACAAAATCCCTATGCATAGGAAGTGGGTTAGACCTAAATGTGCTAGTCATATGCTTCATGATGCTCTCTTCATGTTTGAATTCTTATCTTTTATGCGAGCATCATTGAAATCATCATGCCTAGCTAAAAGGCATTAAAGAAAAGTGCTTGTTGGGAGACAACCCAACACTTTTACCTACTGTTTTTGTGTGTTCAAATGATTAGGCCACTGTAGTAATCATGTTTTATTGCTCTAGTTTCAATAAAGTGCCAAGTAAGACCTTTGGGATGGCTTACGATGGTAGTTGATTTCATCTTGCTGAAAAACAGAAACTTTTGCGCTCAGGAAAACAATTCTAGTTTTTCACAGAAGCGTGATAAAATTCTACTTCTTTTTGAAGAAGATCAATTGACAAATTTCTCAGGTTTTTGTAATTTTTCAGAATTTTTGGAGTAGCATAAGTATGGTTTGAACACAGATTACTACAGACTGTTCTGTTTTTGACAGATTCTGTTTTCAATGCATAGTTTGCTTGTTTTTTAGTTTCCATGGTTTATATTGCTCAATATAATTTCTGGAAATGATATGCTACAGTAGGAATTGTGTGAGAACAATTATGAATCGTGTCTTTGACAGTACCAAAAGTGAAATGTTTTGCTCTTTATCATACTAACCTATCTCACAAAGTTCCGTTAAGTTTTGTGTGATTGAAGTTTTCAAGTTTTGGGTGAGATGTCGATATGAGGAGAATAAAGAGTGACAATACCCTAATCTTGGGGATTCCCAAGGCAACCCAAGGTAATATTCAAGGAATATACAAGCAACTAAGCTTGGGGATGCCCCAGAAGGCATCCCCTCTTTTGTCTCCAACATTATCGGTAATCTCACTTGGAGCTATGTTTTCATTTGTCACACGATATGTGTTTTGCTTGGAGCATCAACTTATTTTGTTAGGATTTTCTTTCTGTTATTTAGAATAATGTTTTGCATCTTTTATTTCAATAAAAGTGGCATTGATAGCCTTTGCCATGCTTATTTTACAAGTTTACATGTTGCTGTTTGAAAACGGAAAGCTTACCGCTGTTGCAAAATTCCCTAGAAAATTCAGAATGTGATAAAATGTTGAAACTTTTTGCAAAATGAGCTCTGATAAATTTTCTACAGTGTGTAAAATTTTCATAATATTTTGAGTTTAATAATTATTTATACTCTTGCATTCTTTACAGACTCTACTGTTTTGGCAGATTGTTGCTATGTTTGCATATGTTTGCTTGTTTAATGATTCTATTTGAGGATGTGAGTACTAAATATGCAAAGGCATTTAGTATGAAATGTTGAATAACAATTTTAGTGATTTTCTATGGTAGAGAATGATAAGGGTTTTGCATTGGTTTATACTAACTTACCTCATGAGTTCTTGTTGAGTTTTGTGTGGATGAAGCTTTCGAGATTTAGGGAAACTGTGATATGAGAGGAATTAAGGAGACACAAAAGCTCAAGCTTGGGGATTACCAAGGCACCCCAAGATAATATTTCAAGAGGTCTCAAGCATCAAAGCTTGGGGATGCCCCGGTAGGCATCCCACCTTTCTTCTTCAACAATTATCGGCTAGTATCGGTTGAGCCTAAGTTTTTGCTTCTTCACATGATGTGTGCCATCCTTGGATTGTCATTTTATTTTATTTTGCTTGTTGTTTTAATAAAGTACTTAGATATGAAAGTTTTTAACTAAAATAGAGTCCTCAAATAGTTGCCAAGGAGGCTAAGTAAGCGGCATTCACATCCCGTCAACGAAGCTCTTTCCTATGTCATTTACTCTTGTGCTTCACTTATATCCTATGAGTAAATGTTTGAATAAATTGGACGTCATGAAATTGAAATCATATCATGCCTAGTGGTAGCTTCACATTGGGTATAGAAAGTGAAATCTTTTCAGGACAATCACAATATTGGTCATACAAGCAATTCACGAATAATTAGTATAAGGAAGAGAACTTTCAGATATAAATATACCATCATGGAAATCTTTTGTGATTGTGAGCCCCCATCAAAATATTATATGACAAAATTGTTGACGTTAGACAAGGAAGACAATGTAATGGTTTATTTTTGTTCATATTCACATAGAAGTTATATTGTCATAGATCCTTCAACATGTTGTGCTTGCCCCCATCTTTGCTAGCCAAAAATTCCGCACCAAGTAGAGATGCTACTTGTGCATCCAAAAACCCTTAAACCCAAATCTTATTTTCAAGAGTCCACCATACCTACCTAAGGATTGAGCAAGATCCTTCAAGTAAGTTGTCATCGGTGCAAAAAGGCAATAAAAATTGCTTCTAAAAATATGAGATCATTTAGTGTAAGAGAAAATTGAGCGTTGCACGAACTTGTGATGGTGAAGAATAAAAGCGACAGACTTCATAATAAAGGTCTCTATCACAAGGGGAAATGTAACGTGACATTCTTTTACACTAAGGGATTGAGCATACAAACAAATAAGCGCATGGCAACCTCTGCTTCCCTCTGCGAAGGGCCTATCTTTTAATTTTATGCATTTACTTTTTTTGCAAGAGTCAAAGTTCTTCTCTCTATTCCTTTTTATTTTTATCTTTTGGCAAGCATCATGTGGTGCGGAAAGATCTAGGCACATATATCTAGTTGGATATGGGTAGCATGAGTTATTATTGTTGACATCACCCTTGAGGTGAATACGTTGGGAGGCGAAATTATAAGCCCCTATCTTTCTATGTGTCCGGTTGAAAGGTTTTGCTCATGTGTACGGGGTGAGTGTTAGCAATCATAGAAGACTATATGATGGTTAAGTATGTGGAGCTCTTACTTAAACTCTGTTGAATAAGTTGAATTGCATTTGCTTGGTGAGTGAGAACATAGGTTGTTGGGTTTCAAGAGAATTCATTGTTTGAACCTTAACATGTGAATTGGTTGCTACTATAACATGAGAAGTTTTATAAGAAAGAACTGCCGTTACGATGCTAGGAAAAGTGATTGAAATTATCATTTATCAAACTTGTGCACTTTGCTAGCATTCACACTTCATAATTTTTTCTATCATTTACCTACTTGAGGACGAGTACAAATTAAGCTTGGGGATGCTGGTACGTCTCCAATGTATCTATAATTTATGAAGTATTCATGCCAATATATTATCATTCTTGGATGTTTTACAATCATTTTATAGCAACTTTATATCATTTTTTGGGACTAACCTATTGACCCAGTGCCCAGTGCCAGTTGCTGTTTTTTGCTTGTTTTTTACATTGCAGAAAATCAATATTAAATGAAGTCCAAACACCGTGAAACTTTTTGTGGATTTTTTATGGACTAGAAGACTCCCGATGGGCCAGAGAAGCACCTGGGCAGTGCCCCGAGGGGGCACAACCCACCAGGGCACGCCAGGCCCCCCTGGCACGCCCAGGTGAGTTGTGCCCACCTCGGTGGCCTCCCGCACCCCCTCTTTGCACTATAAATTCCCAAATATTCCGAAACCCTTCGGGGTTAACCTAGATCAAAAGTTCTGCCGCCGCAAGGCTCCGTAGCCACCGAAAATGAATCTAGATCCGTTCCGGCACCCTGCCGGAGGGGGGAATCATCTCCGGTGGCCATCTTCATCATCCCGGCGGCCACCACGATGAGGAGGGAGTAGTCCACTCTCGGGGCTGAGGGTTTGTACTAGTAGCTATGTGTTTAATATCTCTCTCTCTCTCTCTCGTGATCTATATCATGGGCTTTGTTAATATAGATGGATCATATGATGTTTCTCCCCTCTATACTCTTGTTGTGATGAATTGAGTCTTTACCCTTTGAAGTTTTGTCATGTCGGATTGAATGTTCAGATTTGAGAACACATGATGTATGTCTTGCGGTATGAATACTTGAGGTGACAATGGGGTATCATATTGATTCACTTGATATACTATGGCACTCAACTTGCGGATTCCCGCGGTGATATTGGGGTAATCTATGCATAGGGGTTGATGCATGTTTTTATTATCTTTTCTCTGATAGAATCTTTGTGGTCTCTTTGTAGTTGTTTGTGTGGATTGAATATTATGAATATGAATATGTTTTGGTGTTATTTTAGTACGAACTCTAGGACAGATCGAATGGAAAAAATAACTTTGCGTTATTTTATTACGAACTCTTGAATAGATCGAGAGGAAATAATAGCTTTGAGGTGGTCTCGTACCCTACAAACAATTTCTATCTTTTGTTCTCTGCTAATAGGAACTCGGGAGTGATTCTTTGTTGCACTTTGAGGGATAATTATATGATCCAACTATGTTAGCACTGTTGAGAGATTGCACTAGCGAAAGTACGGACCCTAGGCCTCATTTTCAAGCATTGCAATACTGTTTTTGTGCCCGTTTACTATTTGGTACCTTGCTGATTTTATTTATTCAGATTATAAAAATATATTTCTACCATCCATATTACACTTTTATCACCATCTCTTCGCCGAACTAGTGCACATATACAATTTGCCATTGTATTAGGTGTGTTGGGGACACAAGAGATTTCTTGTATTTGGTTGCAGGGTTGTTTGAGAGAGACCATCTTCATCCTACACCTCTCACAGATTGATAAACCTTAGGTCATCCATTTGAGGGAAAATTGCTACTGTCCTACAAAACTCTGCACTTGGAGGCCCAACATGTGCCTACAAAAATAAAGTTGCGTAAGAGACATCACGTCCCTCGAACTCTTGATCCAGCAAAGTGTCGGGGGAGAGTTCCATCAGCACGACGACGTGGTGACGGTGATGGTGAAGTGATCCGCGCAGGGCTTCATGTAAGTAGTACGAAGATATGAATGGAGGCGTAAACTATGGAGGGGGGCACCGCACACGGCTAACAGTTGTTGGTGTGTGTTCTAGCGGTGCCCCCTTCATATATATAGGTTGGAGGGGATGAGAGGCAGCCAAGGGGGCGCCCCAAGTTGGAGGAATCCTACTTGGGGTCCTCCCAATTCGGCCTCCTCCCTTTCCTATTCCTGTTCGGAGTAGGAAGGGAAGAGGGGGAAGGGGGAATCCTATTCCCTTTTTCCTTTCCTCCTTCCCCTTTTCTACTCCAATTTGGCCAGCCCATATGAGAGGGGCGCACCAGCCCCGTAAGGGCTGGTCTGTCCCCCTCTTGGCCCATTAAGACCCATGTAGTTGCCGGGGGGACGCTCGGAACCCCTTCCGGTGACCCGATATGCACCCGGTACCCCCGGAACACTTCCGGTGTCCGAATATCATCGTCCAATATATGAATCTTTACCTGTCGACCATTTCGAGACTCCTCATCATGTCCGTGATCTCATCCGGGACTCCGAACAACATTCGGTCACCAAATCACATAACTCATATAATACAAAATCGTCATCGAACGTTAAGCGTGCGGACCCTACGGGTTCGAGAACTACGTAGACATGACCGAGACACCTCTCCAGTCAATAACCAATAGCAGAACCTGGATGCTCATATTGGTTCCCACATATTCTACAAAGATCTTTATCGGTCATACCGTAATGACAACATACGTTATTCCCTTTGTCATCGGTATGTTACTTGCCCGAGATTCGATCGTCGGCATCTCCATACCTAGTTCAATCTCGTCACTGGCAAGTCTCTTTACTCGTTCCGTAATGCAGCATCCCGCAAAAAACTCATTAGTCACATTTCTTGCTGCTACCTCTTAAACATGCATTGGTTTTCCCTTGAAGAGGAAAGGGTGATGCAGCAAAGTAGCGTAAGTATTTCCCTCACTTTTTGAGAACCAAGGTATCAATCCAGTAGGAGACAACGCACAAGTCACCTAGTACCTGCACAAACAATCAAGAACCTTGCAACCAACACGATAAAGGGGTTGTTAATCCCTTCACTGTCAATCACAAAAGTGAGATCTGATAAAGATAGTAAAGTAAATATTTTTGGTATTTTTGTTGTATAGATTGGAAAGTAAAAATTGCAAAATAGTAAACGAGTGGCGATGTAGATAAAAGAGATGCAATATAATAAGAGACCCGCGGGCCATAGGTTTCACTAGTGGCTTCTCTCAAGATAGCATGTATTACGGTGGGTGAACAAATTACTGCCGAGCAATTGATAGAAATGCGCATAGTTATGAAGATATCTAAGGCAATGATCATGAATATAGGCATCACATCCGTGTCAAGTAGATCAAAACGATTCTGCACCTACTACTATTACTCCATACATCGACCACTATCTAGCATGCATCTAGAGTGTTAAGTTCATAAGAACAGAGTAACGCTTTAAGCAAGATGACATGATGTAGAGGGATAAACTCAAACAATATGATATAAACCCCATCTTTTTATCCTTGATGGCAACAATACAATATGTGCCTTGCTGCCCCTACTGTCACTGGGAAAGGACACCGCCAGATTGAACCCAAAGCTAAGCACTTCTCCCATTGCAAGAAAGATCAATCTAGTAGGCCAAACTAAACCGATAATTCGAAGAGACTTGCAAAGATATCAAATCATGCATATAAGAATTCAGAGAAGAACCAAATAATATTCATAGATAATCAAGTTCATAAATCCACAATTCATCGGATCTTGGCAAACACACCACAAAAGAGCATTACATCGAATAGATCTCCAAGAACATCGAGGAGAACTTTGTATTGAAGATCAAAGAGAGAGAAGAAGCCATCTAGCTAATAACTATGGACCCGAAGGTCTGTGGTAAACTACTCATGCTTCATCAGAGAGGCTGTGGTGTTGATGTAGAAGCCCTCCATGATCAATTCCCCCTCCGGCAGATCGCCAGAAAAGGCATCAAGATGGGATCTCACGGGTACAGAAGGTCGCGGCGGTGGAAAAGTGGTTTCGTGGCTACCCCTAATGTTTCTAGGGTATAAGAGTATATATAGGTGAAAGAAGTACATTGGTGGAGCTACGAGGGGCCCACGAGGGTGGGGGCATGCCTACCCCCCTGGGTGCGCCCTCCTGCCTCGTGGCCGCCTCGTTGCATCTTCGACTTCATCTCCAAGTCTTCTAGTTTACTTTCGGTCCAAGAAAGATCATCACGAAGGTTTCATTCCATTTGGACTCCATTTGATATTCCTTTTTTGCAAAACTCTAAAATAGGGAAAACAGTAATTGGCACTGGGCCTCCGGTTAATAGGTTAGTCCAAAAAATAATATAAAAGAGCATATTAAAGCCCATTAAACATCCAAAACAGATAATATAATAGCATGGAACAATCAAAAATTATAGATACGTTAGAGACGTATCACTTGCAAGGCATATTATGATGTGAGTTACCGAGAGGGCCCAGAGATACCTCTCTGATACTTGGAGTGAAAAATCCTAATATCGATCTATGCCAACCCAACAAACACCTTCGGAGATACCTGTAGAGCATCTTTATAATCACCCGATTACATTGTGACATTTGATAGCGCACAAGGTATTCCTTCGGTATTCGGAAGTTGCATAATCTCATAGTCAAAGGAATATGTATATGACATGAAGAAAGCAATAGCAATAAAACTTAACAATCATTATGCTAAGCTAAGGGATGGGTCTTGTCCATCATATCATTCTCCTAATGATGTGATCACATTCATCAAATGACAACACATGTCTATGGTTAGGAAACTTAACCATCTTTGATTAACGAGCTTGTCTAGTAGAGGCTTAGTAGGGACACAGTGTTTTGTCTATATATTCACACATGTATCAAGTTTCTGGTTAATACAATTCTAGCATGAATAATAAACATTTATCATGATATAAGGAAATATAAAATAACAACTTTATTATTGCCTCTAGGGCATATTTCCTTCGGTCTCCCACTTGCACTAGAGTCAATAATCTAGTTCATATTGCCATGTGATTTAACACCAATAGTTCACATCTTTATGTGATTAATACCCATAGTTCAGATCGCCATGTGACCAACACCCAAAGGGTTTACTAGAGTCAATAATCTAGTTCACATCGCTATTTGATTAACACCCAAAGAGTACTAAGGTGTGATCAAGTTTTGCTTGTGAGAGAAGTTTAGTCAACGGGTCTGGCACATTCAGATTCATATGTATTTTGCAAATTTTCTATGTCTACAATGCTCTGCATGGAGCTACTCTAGCTAATTGCTCCCACTTTCAATATGTATCCAGATCGAGACTTAGAGTCATCTGGATTAGTGTCAAAGCTTGCATCGACGTAACTCTTTACGACGAACTCTTTATCTTTATCACCTTCATAACCGAGAAATATTTCCTTAGTCCTCTTAGGTAACTAAGGATAACTTTGACCGATGTCCAGTGATCCACTCCTAGATCACTATCGTACCCCCTTGCCAAACTCATGGTAAGGTACACAATAGGTCTGGTACACAACATAGCATAATTTATAGAACTTTTGGCTGAAGCACAGGGAATGACTTTCATTCTCTCTATATATTCTGCCGTGGTCGGGTTTTGAGTCTTACTCAACTTCACACCTTGTAACACATGTAAGAACCCTTTCTTTGACTGATCCATTTTGAACTCTTTCAAAATCTTGTCAAGGTATGTGCTTTGTGAAAGTCCTATCAAGCATCTTGATCTATCTCTATACATCTTGATGCTCAATATATAAGCAGCTTCACCGAGGTCTTTTATTGAAATAATCTTATTCAAGTATCCTTTTATGCTATCCAGAAATTCTATATCATTCGTGATCAACAATATGTCATCCACATATAATATCAAAAATGCTACAGAGCTCCCACTCACTCTCTTGTAAATACAGGCTTCTCTGGAAGTCTGTATCAAACCATATGCTTTGATCACATCATCAAAGCGTATATTCCAACTCCGATATGCTTGCACCAGTCCATAAATGGATCGCTGGAGCTTGCACACTTTGTTAGCACCTTTAGGATCGACAAAACCATCTAGTTGCATCATATACAACTCTTCTTTAAGATATCCATTTAGGAATGCAGTTTCGACATCCATTTGACAGATTTCATAAAATGCGGCAATTGCTAACATGATTCGGACAGACTTAAGCATCACTATGAGTGAGAAAATCTCATCGTAGTCAATACCTTGAACTTGTCGAAAACATTTTTTGCAACAAGTCGAGCATTGTAGATAGTAACACTATCATCAGCGTCTATCTTCCTCTTCAAGATCCATTTATTCCCAATGGCTTGCCGATCATCGAGCAAGTCCATCAAAGTACACACTTTGTTCTCATACATGGATTCCATCTCAGATTTCATGGCCTCAAGCCATTTCACGGAATCTGGGCTCATCATCGCTTCCTCATAGTTTCTAGGTTCGTCATGGTCTAGTAACATGACTTCCAGAATAGGATTACCTACCACTCTGGTGCGGAACGCACTCTGGTTGACCTACGAGGTTCAGTAGTAACTTGATCTGAAGTTTCATGATCATCATCATTAACTTCCTCGCTAGTTGGTGTAGGCATCACGGGGATGGTTTTCTGTGATGAGCTACTTTACAATTCGAGAGGAGGTACAATTACCTCGTCAATTTCTACTTTCCTCCCACTTACTTCTTCCAAGAGAAACTCTTTCTCTAGGAAGGATGATCCATTCTTAGCAACAAATATCTTGCCTTCGGATCTATGATAGAAGGTGTACCAACAGTTTCTTTTGGGTATCCTATGAAGACACACTTTTCCAATTTGGGTTCGAGCTTATCAGGCTGAAGCTTTTTCACATAAACATTGCAACTCCAAACTTTAAGAAACGACAGCTTAGGTTTCTTGCCAAACCACAGTCCATACGGTGTCGTCTCAACGGATTTAGATGGTGCCCTATTTAACGTGAATGCAGCTGTCTCTAATGCATAACCCCAAAACGATAGTGGTAAATCAGTAAGAGACATCATATATCGCACCATATCTAATAAAGTATGGTTACGATGTTCGAACACACCATTACGCTGTGGTGTTCCACGTGGCGTGAGTTGTGAAACTATTCCACATTGTTTTAAATGAATGCCAAACTCGTAACTCAAATATTCGTCTCCATGATCAGATCATAGAAACTTTATTTTCTTGTTACGATGATTCTCCAATTCACTCTGAAATTCTTTGAACTTCTTCAAATGTTTCAGACTTGTGTTTCATTAAGTAGATATACCCATATCTGCTCAAATCTATATGAAGGTCAAAAAATAATGATACCCGCCACGAGCCTCAACACTCATCGGACCACATACATCGGTATGTATTATTTCCAATAAGTCAGTGGCTTGCTCTATTGTTCTGGAGAACAGAGTTTTAGTCATCTTGCCCATGAGGCATGGTTTGCAAGCATCAAATGATTCATAATCAAGTGATTCCAAAAGTCCATTCGCATGGAGTTTATTCATGCACTTTACACCAATATGATCTAAACGGCAGTGCCACAAATATGTTGCACTATCATTATCAACTTTGCATCTTTTGGCATCAATATTATGAATATGGGTATCACTACGATCGAGATTCAATAAACCATTTACACTGGGTGTATGACCATAGAAGGTTTTATTCATGTAAGCAAAACAACAATTATTCTATGACTTAAATGAATAACCGTATTTGCAATAAACATGATACAATCATATTCATGTCCAACGCAAACACCAAATAACATTCATTTAGGTTCAACACTAATCCTGAAGGTAGAGGGAGTGTGCGATGGTGATCTTATCAACCTTAGAATCACTTCCAACACACATCGTCACCTCGCCTTTAACTAGTCTTTGTTCATTTTGCAACTCCTATTTTGAGTTACTAACCTTAGCAACTGAAACGATATCAAATACCCTGGGGTTACTATGAACACTAGTAAAGTACACATCAATAACATGTATATCAAATATACCTTTGTTCACTTTGCCATCCTTCTTATCCGCCAAGTATTTGGGGGTAGTTCCGCTTCGAGTGACCATTCCCTTTGCAGTAGAAGAACTCAATTTCAGGCTTAGGTCTAGCTTTGGGTTTCTTCATGGGAATGGCAACTTGCTTGTCATTCTTCTTGAAGTTCCCTTTCTTTTCCTTTGCCTTTTTTCTTGAAACTAGTGGTCTTGTCAACAATCAACATTTGATGCTTTTTCTTGATTTCTACCTTCGCTGATTTCAGTATCACGAAGAGCTTGGGAATCGTTTTTGTCATCCCTTGCATATTATAGTTCATCACGAAGTTCTAGTAGCTTGGTGATAGTGACTAGAGAACTATGTCAATCACTATCTTATCTGGAAGATTAACTCCCACTTGATTCAAGTGATTGTACTACCCAGACATTCTGAGTACATGCTCACTGGCTGAGCCATTCTCCTCCATCTTGTAGGCAAATTACTTGTCAGAGGTCTCGAACCTCTTGACATGGGCATGAGTCTGAAATACCAATTTCAACTCTTTGAACATCTCATATGCTCTATGGCGTTCAAAACATTTTTGAAGTCCCGGTTCTAAGCCGTAAAGCATGGTGCACTAAACTATCAAGTAGTAATCATACTAAGCTTGTCAACCATTCATAACTGTAAGTGCATCTAGTGCCACCCCTAGTTGGTTTTGGAGTATTCACGACAAACCTAGTTGAGGGACTAATGTGTTTGTGAGAATTGCAGGATAACACAGGTAGAAGTCCCTCATTGATTCGGTTTTCCTACCAGAGATGACCCCTAAAAATGTATGAAGACATTGAAGTCAAAGGTGGTATATGAAGATATTCACATTGAAGACTATGACAAGAGAAGACACCACATGAAGCCTATGGAGCTCGAAGACTTAGATCTTTTGTAGTTCTTTTTCTTTTGTGTTGAGTCATAGGAACCACCATACTGTTAAGTGGGGTCCAAGAGAACCAGTCAGAATGACTGAAGTGATGCCTAACCTAAAACCTATGTCTTCGAGTGAAGACTATGAGAGTGAATCTTGTCCAGAGTCGGACAAGTCAGCTTTGCTTGTAGCCCAAGTAAAGTTGCCGTGTGAGTTTGAAATCTGACCGTTGGAACACGTGTCAGTTCCTTAGTGACCCAGGGTCATTTCAGACAAATCAGGTCGGGTTGCCAAGTGGCTATAAGTAGCCCACCCCCTACAACCATAAACGGTTGGCTGCTCAGATTCAGAGTACGGCTTTTGTCGTTTGAGAGCAACCCACCTCGAAGCCTTTGAGAGAGAATTCCTTGCAAGGATAAAACCCTAACCACCCAGAGCCAAAGAGAATTAGGCATCACTTAAGTCTTCTTGTCTGTGTGATCTGAAGACTTATTACACTTGAGGACTGTGCATCCTCCAGCCGGTTAGGCGTCGCGTTCTGAGCATCCAAGAGACATTGTGGATTGCCGGTGAACGAAGTCTATGAAGGTTTGGGAGTCTACCTTGAAGACTTACCAGAGTGATTGGGCGAGGTCTGTGTGACCTTAGCTCAAGGGGAATACGGTGAGGACTGGGTGTCCTGAGCTGCGTGTTCAGGACTGGGTGTCCGGGACTGTGTGTCCTAAGGTTTAAATACCTAGCCGCCCCAACCAGACGTACAGTTGTCACAGCAACTGGAACTGGTCCAACAAATCATTGTCTTCAACGAGTCACTGGTTTCATCTTCCCTTCCCTTTACTTACTGTTACTCCTTGTGAAGTCATTGTATGTTTGCACTATCTTTTGTCTTCACTGAGTGACTGCGTGTTCTGTCTGGCTTCACAATATCTTCCTACCTGATCCTTACTACATTGCTGCTATTAGTCATTATGCTTTCACTCTATTGAATACTTGACTATGGCTTGCCTAGTGTAGTCTACCTTCCGCTGCAGGGTATTAGGTTTATTTCTATCGTTTGTCTTCATAACTCCCACGTTTTGAAGACTTTCATAAAAATCGCCTATTCACCCCTCCTCTAGTCGATATAACGCACTTTCAATTGGTATCAGAGCAAGGTGCTCCCTTGTTCTGTGTGATTCAGTTTAACCACCTGGAGTTTTAGCTATGTCGACTACAGGGATAATTAAAGTCTCCGCTGCGTGCCCCGTCTTCGATGGAACTGAATGTCCCTACTGGAAGAATAAGATGCGCATGCATGTTGAAGCCATTGACGTCGACCTATGGTATGTCGTTGAGAACGGCGTTCCCAAGGCTGGAGAAGGTGTCACTGCTGCTGATGTCAAGAAATTCGTTCAACTGGACTCTACTGCCAAGAATATCATCTGTGGTCATCTGACAAAATGACAGTATGGCTGTGTGAGTGCTTTGAAAACATCTAAGCTGGTCTGGGACTGGCTCTCCAAGGTCAATGAAGGCATCTCAACCCAGAGAGATCAGAGAATCAGTGTTCTTCGCAACCTCTTCAACTGCTTCAAGCGAAATGACAATGAGAATGTCCAGCACACATTTCACCGACTCACTGACATCACAAATGAGCTTCAAGCCCTTGGCGCCACTGAGATTACCAAACACGAAATCGTCAAGACACTGCTGAGATCACTTGATAGTTCATTTGACATCCTGGCCCTGATGATTCAAGAACGTCCTGATTTCAAGACACTCGATCCGTCTGACATACTTGAGAGGCTCAACACACATGAGTTTCAGCTTTCTGAGAAAAGAGATATCTACGGTCCAAACTATGGGCGAACACGTGCCTTGAAGGCAAAAGTTGTCTCCTCATCTGAAGAAGAATCTGACAGCAGTTCTGATGATCCTGAAGACATTGGAAGGGAACTTGCTATGCTTGTGAAGAAGTTCCAAAAATTCACCAAGAAGAAAGGCTTCAGAAAGTCTTCCCGATCAAGCTCAAGGAATGATGAAGCTTCTGCTCACGACTACAAGAAGAAAACATGTCACAAGTGCAAGAATCATGGCCACTTCATCTCTGAGTGTCCACAGTGGGACAATGAGAACAAAAAGAAGAAGAAGAGCAAGGAATATGACTCTGACGACAAGAAGAAGAAGAAATACTCAAAGTCTTCTTCCAAGTCTTCCTCAAAGTCTTCATCACACAAGAAGGGCTCGTCTGGCAAGGCACGTGCGTTTGTTGGCAAGGAAATGGATTCAGAGGAGGAGTCTGCTTCTGAGGAGGCGGAGGTGGAGTCTGAGGAGGAATCCGATTCAGGCGTCGCAAGTCTAGCTACAGCATACGTTGCCAAGTCCATCTTCAACACTGAAGACAATGACCTCATCACCGACACCGATGCAAATGACAAGGACTACTCCGCTTCTACCTACTGCTTCATGGCACGCGGTGACAAGGTAAACACACGCACTACTCACTATCAAACATCTAATGACAATGACTCTGATTGTGGTTCAAAACCCAGCTACAGAACACTTGCTAAAATTGCAACTGAACAACAGAAAGCTATGGAACATATTCAAAAACTGTTAGACAGAAGCGATGATCTGTTAGGTGCTGAAATGACTCGATCTGAATCCTTAATTGAAGACATAAAAAATCTTCATGTTAAGTATCAGGAACTTGAAAGTCGTCATGAAACTCTCTCAACAACTCATGAAAAGCTTTCCTATGATTATCTTCAAAGGAAGCAAGATCTTGAGAAATTGAGAGCGGTTCATGAAGATCTTCAAAAGGAAAACGATTCACTTCGCGCCAAACAGATCAGTCCTGCTCAGGAAGGATTTGAACCACCATGTCTTAAATGCATTGAGCGTGATAATGCTACTTCTGTTGCTGAATGTTCTACTACTACTGCTGTTGCAATATCTTCAACTATTGATGTGGTAACTAACCCCTCTGCTGAGGATACCACCGCTATTGCTGATGAGAATGCTAGGTTGAAGACATTGCTTGAAACAGGGATGTACAAAAGTCTTAAAGGGCATCAGACACTATGTGATGTCCTCAAAAAGCAGATTCTGAACCGAAACCCGAGGAAAGAGGGTGTTGGGTTCGTAAGGAAAATGAATGTTGATGGCTCTTACTGGAAACCTGAGCAGTACCCCAAAACCATGTGGGTTGCTGCAAAGGAACCTTCAGCAGATCCATCCAATCTATATGGCTTCACTTGTGCTAACCCCATTATCATTGATGAATCCTTTGATGCAAACTATATACTGTTTAAGAATCAGAATGGTGAAGTGTTTGCCAGGTACATTGGTACTAACTGCAGGAATGGACCGCCTATGAAGAAGATCTGGGTTCCGAAAAGGTGTCTGGAGAATCTTCCTGTGAATGTCATCATGACACCTCACATGAAGAAGACAAACCTCAGACCAAAGGCTTCATACGGTCCAAAGGCTTCATACAGACAGAGGACTCACCTGAGTCGCACTAACGCAAATGTTTTGCAGGGAAACCATACTCAGGCATATGAATATGAGAGTGGTTCGTCAAACCTCCATGTTCATAAGACCAAGAACTATTCTGCTTATTCTCATGAGTACTATTGTCCGCCTGCAAGACTGTTTGCTAGGGCTCCAAAGCCAAAATTCTCAGATGCTGCACTTAGACTTATTGCTTCTAAGCCACCCTTGAAGATGTGGGTGGCTAAGAAAGCTTAACTCTCTTTTGCAGGGAAAGGTCTCCAGTAGAAAACCAAAATCATCTAACGCTATTGCTGAGGACCTTAAACATCTTGTAGGGCGCAAGATCAAATGCCCAAATGGTCTTACTATGTACTTCATTCCTGAATCGCTTGCTACTCTCCCTATTAGTCCTAATCTGGATCTAAGCTTTCATAACCCACTGGTTCGTCAAATGTTTTTGCTTCACAATGCTCTTGGTGAAGCCTATCCCCCTAACTGCACTGTAGGGTACGACACCAGCGTCTTCAGAATGGATTATTGATAGTGGGTGTACAAATCACATGACTGGCAAAAGAAGTCTTCTTATGGACTCAACCTTACGTCCATCCGACAAGAGCCACATCACATTTGCTGACACTGGTAAAAGTAAGGTATTGGGTCTAGGTAGAGTTGCAATCTCAAGGGATCAACACATGGATAAAGTCATGCTTGTTGAATCCCTTGGCTTCAACTTAATGTCTGTCTCAATGCTTTGCGATTTAAACATGATCGTAATATTTGGAAAGTATCGTTGCATTGTTCTAATGGAATCTTACAAGTCTCTAGTATTTGAAGGGTATCGAAAAGATGATTTGTACGTGGTAGATTTCTCGGCAGGACCACAACTTGCCGTATGTCTTCTTACAAAAGCTTCAGAATGCTGGCTCTGGCATCGGAGGCTTGGGCATGCTAGCATGAGGAACCTCCACACCCTGGCAAAGAAGAAGCATGTCATAGGCATCGAGGGCGTCAAGTTCAAGACAGATCACTTATGCGGTGCCTGTGAGGCAGGAAAGATGACGAGGGCCAAACATCCCTCGAAGACAATCATGACCACTACTCGACCCTTCGAATTGCTTCACATGGATCTTTTCGGTCCCACTCATTACTCAACTCTTACTACTACTGCTTGTCTCTATGGCTTTGTCATTGTTGATGATTATTCTAGATATACTTGGGTGCACATAATCCTTTACAAGACTGAAGTGGAGGATGTCTTCAGACGCTTCGCCAATCGAGTTATGAACAATTATGGCGCCAAGATAAAGCACATCAGAAGTGATAATGGCACTGAATTCAAGAACACTGGCCTTGATACATATCTTGATACCTTGGGCATCACACATGAATTCTCGGCCCCGTACACGCCATAGCAGAATGGAGTCGTCGAACGCAAGAACAGAACACTCATTGAGATGGCCAGAACGATGCTAGATGAATACAAGACTCCAAGAAAATTCTGGCATGAAGCCATTGATACTGCATGCCATACAATCAATCGTGTTTATCTTCACAAGCTTCTGAACAAGACATCTTATGAGCTCCTTACTGGCAAGAAGCCAAATGTCAGTTACTTCAGAGTATTTGGAGCCAGGTGCTGGATCAAGGACCCACATCACACCTCAAAGTTTGCACCAAAAGCACATGAGGGTTTTATGCTTGGATATGGAAAGGATTCGCACTCCTACAGAGTCTTCAATCTCTTTCATTACAAAGTGGTTGAAACAGTGGATGTGCGGTTCGATGAGACCAATGGTTCACAAAGAGAGCAACTGCCAAATGTGCTAGATGAAGTTCCATCCAGTGAATCAATCAAGCTAATGGGAACTGGAGAAATTATACCTTCTGAAGCTCATCCTGAAGAAGAACTTATCATCTCAGCACCTGATCAACATGAAGACAATGCTCAGCCTGAAGACATTCCTTCTAACAACGACAATGATCAGCAAGAGCAAAATCTTCGCCCTGTACATCCTCGCGTTGCCAATGAAGTGCAGATTGAAAGAATAATTGATAGCATCAATGCACCCGGTCCACTCACTCGTTCAAGGGCAACTCAGCTAGCAAATTTCTGTGGGCACTTCGCATTCGTCTCAATAACAGAACCCAAGAAAGTTGAAGAAGCCTTCATGGAACCTGAATGGATTCAAGCTATGCAAGAAGAGCTTCAACAGTTTGAGCTGAATAATGTATGGGAACTGGTTAAGCGTCCTGATCCACGGAAGCACAATATAATAGGCACCAAATGGATATACCGCAACAAGCAAGATGAGCATGGTCAAGTTGTCAGAAACAAAGCTCGTCTCGTTGCTCAAGGATATACTCAAGTGGAAGGCATTGACTTCGATGAAACATTTGCTCCTGTGGCTAGACTTGAAGCCATACGCATACTGCTGGCCTATGCAAATCATCATAACATACTTCTATATCAAATGGATGTGAAGAGTGCTTTTCTCAATGGCAAGATTGAAGAAGAAGTGTATGTTGCACAACCGCCTGGCTTTGAAGATCCAAAACATCCTGACATGGTATACAAGCTCAACAAGGCACTGTATGGCCTCAAACAAGCCCCTCGGGCCTGGTATGACACACTCAAATACTTCCTGAAGAGCAAAGGCTTCATACCTGGTTCCCTAGACCCCACTCTCTTCACGAAGACATATGATGGTGAACTGTTTGTGTGCCAAATATATGTGGATGACATTATCTTCGGCTGCACCAATCAGAAGTACAGTGAAGAGTTTGGATATATGATGCAAGAGCAATATCAGATGTCCATGATGGGAGAGCTGAAGTTCTTCCTCGGTCTTCAAATATGACAACAACGCAACGGCATCTTCATATCTCAAGAGAAGTATCTCAAAGATTGCCTGAAGAAGTTTGGTATGCAAGACTGCAAAGGCTTCACAACACCAATGCCAGCCAAACATCATCTGGGTCCCGACGACAATGGTAAAGAGTTCGATCAAAAGGTATACCGCTCCATGATTGGTTCTTTACTTTATCTATGTGCATATAGGCCAGATATTATGCTTAGTGTTTGCATGTGTGCTCGATTTCAAGCGGCACCAAAGGAGTCGCATCACTTAGCTGTGAAGCGAATTCTTCGATATTTGGCTCACACCCCAACTCTAGGATTATGGTATCCAAAGGGCTCAAAGTTTGATCTGGTTGGATTCTCGGATGCTGATTATGCTGGTGACAAAGTTGATCGCAAGTCTACATCAGGCACATGTCACTTTCTGGGACGATCACTTGTATGTTGGTCTTCAAAGAAGCAGAACTGTGTATCTGTCTCCACTGTTGAATCTGAATACATTGCTGCTGGATCTTGCTGCGCTCAACTTCTGTGGATGAAGCAAACACTCAAGGACTATGGCATTCATCTGAAGCAAGTGCCACTTTACTGCGACAATGAAAGCGCCATCAAGATTGCCAACAACCCAGTTCAGCACTCGAAGACAAAGCACATTGAAATTTGTCATCACTTTCTCAGAGATCATGATGTGAAGGAAGATATTGATATCATACACATCAACACTGAAGAGCAATTAGCAGATATCTTCACCAAGCCCTTGGATGAGAAGAGATTTTGCAAGTTATGGTGTGAGCTAAATATCCTGGAATCCTCAAATGTCCTGTGATCAGGCACACATCCTAACCCTTATGCATATTGATGACTTAGATGTGCAACACACGAAGTAAAGTATATCTTCAATCAATGAAGACATACATTCTAAGTGTGAATACATTAATGTGGAATTTGACTTCGGAGCGCCACGATAATTGTGCGCCGTGTCTGGGTCTAATACTTCCTATACGGAAGGGTAACGCCACCACCAAATGTTCTGTTTGAAGTGTTTCACTCATGGCGTTTCAATTGCTATGTCTTCACATTTGGTTTGGCTTCAATCTCAACATATCTTCATGATTATCTTCACTATGTTGATTATATAGATATATATATATATATATACTAGTGTTCTGTCCTCTACAGCATTCACTTATAGCTATGTCTTCTTGTTGAATCTTTTGAACTAAGTGAATGTGATCGGACCCTGACCTCTCTATGCTTTCTATCTCAAATTCTATCTCTCCAAATCATATGCATTCTATTGAAACTGTCGAATGTCTTCTCTGCGTCCTTGTCAGCAGAAGATACAGAGACAACCATTAAGTCTGTTTTCAATGCTCATTCCTCCACATGAAACCCGGAGAAGTAGGAACGACCACCCGACAATCCAGGCGTGCGTGGGACGTGGAACAAACCCCAAAATTCCGCATAATGGCCACATGTTCCTCAGATGCGAATTGCCAGGGGCACCTGTGTAATAGCGCAGTGCCACCCATGTACCTATAAATACACACTTCACAGCGGTCATTATCTCTTCTTCCACTCTCGCACGAACCCTAGTGCCACCGCTAGCCCTCGACGACGCCGGCGACGAAGCGCTTCGCTGCCGCAACCTCTCCGACGCCGTCTTCATGCCGACCGCGGACATCGTCCTCTCCACCGTCGCCGTAGGTGTCCTCCGTCGCCAAGTTAGGGCACGGAAGATCGAACTGCTCGGCCTCATCTTCCACTCTGTCTAGCAGTTCATAGTGTGGTAAATAAAACTTCCTTTTTACGGCACCGTTGATTCTATGGCTTTGTCACTTTCTTCCACAAGCAGTTTCTATTCACACAAGTTAGATCTCTCTCAAACTGCATCTCATAACATGCCTAGTATATTCACTTATGCTTCACAAAGTAGTTACATTCCTCACTTGTACTGATCTGTGGATTCATACAAATCTGGAACCAACTCCTTATCTATGAGTGAATGTCTTCGCACGATGAGGTCAATGTCTTCTAAACTGATTTATCTTCAAAATCTTCTGAGAATGCATATGACCTCTTCCCCTTCCCTCGCACCTTAATGCTGTCACAGGTACATGTCCGTGGGAGAATCCTTTGGTTCTCATAGTCTGCATTCATTTGCAGAATTCTTACAACATCACATAAATTCTCCCGAAGCCAGTTCCTGTTTGTCCAGCAAGCGAAAACCTTTGAAGCCTTTGAGCGTGTTGAAGCCTTTCAGTTTAAAGTTTATGGCTTTAGAGAAATCAGCAAGGAAGGGTGGCAGAAAGCGTCGTGGAGAAACATCCAGAGATGAACTCTCAGAACTGTACAAGACAGATCCTAAAGAGGATTACAATCAGCGCAAGACCCGAATCCAATGGATTCAAAGATATTGGGCAGAACAATGGTTCAAATACCGATTTGTAACCGAGGAATATGCTGAGAAAAACGCCATCAAGAGACCGTGGGGAGACATCCTATACAAGAATCTTCTACCTAGGTCCAGAGATGAAGCCATTGAACAAGGCTTCTATCCCTGCATGGTCCGTGGGCCACAGCCTGCTAATGCACACCCATCGTCACTACTATGGTGTCGTGACGACAATCTGTTCAAGCGCAACTTCCAGTTTGCCCAGAACTCAGCGAAGCAGAACAAGAAGACTTTGGGCTTAGATTTCAACCCTGGTCCCTCTGCTCCCCATGCCGATGGAACTCGCGAAGCAGAACCCAATGTCATTGGTCCTTTCTACAACCTTGAAGGCCTCATCACCCATATCTTGGTTCAAGGGACTGCAGTGAATGAGCCTGCTGCTGACACTGAATCAGATGAAGCGCCTGCAGCGCTGAAGCCAAAGAAGCTGAAGAAGCCTAAAGCTTCAAAACCTGCCCCTTCACCAAAAATCTCACGGGCGAAGCCACTGGCAACTGCACCTCCTGAAGACAGTGTGTAGTCCGAAGACTTATCACGCATCTCCAAGCCCCAGAAGGTCAAAATGCCTCTGCCTCACACCGGCCAAGAGCTAACTGCTGCTGCCATTCTGCGCAATGACGCCATCGATCTGTCAAGTGATGAAGATCTTGCAGATGACGCTCTTGAGCAACTCATCAAGAGCAAAGAAGAAGCAGAAATATTCAATGATCTGCCTCTCTTTGATGTAACCATCATCCACAACTTCATTGATGAGTGGTTTGACACGCCAACATCAGCTTCGAAGATCTGCAGCTACCCATTGGCCTCAGTGTCGCCTTCCAAGGCGCCATTGCTTCAGACCTAGCTGTCGCCCAGCGCATTGTTGAACTGGAGCAAAAGATTGACTATGAAAAGGCTCAGTTCAAGAAGCATATGGCCAAGCTCAGCGTGCAAGAAGTGAAGAACTTCAAGATTATGATGCACGAGCTCAAGGAAGCCTTTGTAAAGAAACATGCAAAAGCTCAGGGTTTGCGTGAGCGCATGAAGGTTCTGGCTGACAGATGTGTGCAAGCCTACAATGAGGCTGAGAAGCGCAAGGCCCTTGGGCGTCCTGGCATCGACCCCAGGATGGCCGCAAAGAAGAAGAAGAAGCCTGTTATGGCTGAACCCGACGCACCAAGGCAGGAAGCAGTTCCTATTGTCTTCCCAACTAGAATGACTGGCTCGAAGCCAAAAAGTCGGTCAACCGCTTCAGAGCGGACAACACATTCTTCGATAGCTCCAGGAACCCCTACTCAAGGGAAAGGATATCATCTGATCGGTTCTGGAGCTATCCGCAGCGAAGCTATTACTCATGCATTCTTTACAACCAAGGTCGCATCTTCCCACATAAGCGCCTTGACATTGAAGCTATAGCTGGTCTGCCCTGTCTAGAAGAAGCTCTGGATTGCTTCAAGGAAGTTGGACTGCTGCCATTCGTTACTGACCAAGAGCATTGGAATGAAAAGTTGCTGCTCCGATTCTATGCCACACTTCACATCCACGGGTATAGCAGAGATCCGAAGACTTGGGTCCTGGAGTGGATGACAGGAAACGTTCATCACGAAGCCAATGCATTTGACATCATTGAGCTCACTGGTTTGCCCACTCCTGGCGATCTCTACGAGCATGGCTGTCAGCTGCATAGTGAAGCTATTGAGAGCATCTTTCAGAAGCCTGAACCCGATATGAGTCAGATGCTCAGCATGATGAAGCCATTGCCCCAAGATGCTGCTTATCCCACGGAGTTCTTCATTGAAGACCTTGAGTATCTGCGAAGAACCATCTATCACATCATCAGGCGAACTCTCTGGCCCATCAAAGGGCACTCTCCAAATGCCAAGCTTGAGGGTGCAATGAAGACTTTGGTCTTCTATATTCTTCATGGAAAATGCTTCAATGCACAGGACTTCTTTATTCGCCAACTTGCTGCATCAGGCTCTGATCTGTTTGGCTTGAAGTTCTACGCCCCATGGGTAATGCAGCTAATCAAACTTCACTCCGATATCTCATATCAGCCATCTGCTCGCAATCATCGGATTTTTCTGCCTGATGTGGATATCTCTATTGAAGCCATCTATCCTGAGCCTGCCAAGGAACCTCTAAGTCTTTAGAATGCAGAGCATCAGAGTTTCTCTCAGAACATTGAAGTAGTTGAAGTAGTCACTCGGGTGTATCCTTTGGCTGACACTACACGTGCACCACACCCTGCTTCCACTAAAGCCACTGATAGTACAACTGCTCCACGACCCAAGAAGCACACTCGTGTTCTCAACGACCGAGAGATTCTTGTGGCACTTCATCAGAAACATGATAGGCATCATGACTGGCTAAAGCGTCAGATGCAAAGCCTCTTGGTGGATGTTAATCACATTCGCAATCTTGCCACCAAGAATGCTTTCGTTGCCCATGAAACCTGTCGCCGCACATGGAAAGGGCTAACGATGATGTGTTCTGAAGATGATCTTCAAGAGGATGGCTTCACTGAGCGATTCAAGTTTGACTCCACACCTCCTCGAAGGGTTGTGCTGCTAGGAACTCCATCCCTTGAAGACTCTGAGTTCTCTTCCTCTGCTGCAATAGTGACTGCCAGAGTTATCGAGGATGAAGACGATGCTACTTCACCGCCACCTCCTTCAGCACGCTTCGACTCTACTCCAAGCTCTTCAGCACCGCCAAACACCACCAACGACCCGGCTACTTCACCTACTCCTCATGAGAACGAGTAGATGCTCTATGTCTTCAAACCTTTTTGGTCCTTACTGACAAAAGGGAGAGAAGCATATGAGGTTGATAGTCTTCAAGCGGGTCGATATGGGCGGGTGCTTTATATTTTGCTTCGTGTTTACAACTCTCGTTTTGCTACATTTGGTTCTTTGAGTTGTAACACTTAAACTCGATGGTCGTCTGCTACTTATCTGCCACCTTGTTTTGCGATGATAAATTCCGCATGTGCAACAATAAATTCCGCACTTAGATCATTCTGCAGACGTCCATTTTCCATTATGCATGTCATTATCTTCATATACTTTCACATGCATAGTGGATTATCATCATAAGCTGAAGTGGATCTCCATAAGTACATCCTGCCATGTGCATTTGCATTCCAAAAGCAAATTACTTATATGCACATCTTCAGGGGGAGCCCTTGCAACTTATGAAGACAATTCCATATCCTTTACAATTTCACAGATTATATTCCCTGTTGAAAACTTCAACTAGTTTGTCATCAATCATCAAAAAGGAGGAGATTGTAAGTGCATCTAGTGCCACCCCTAGTTGGTTTTGGAGTATTGACGACAAACCTAGTTGAGGGACTAATGTGTTTGTGAGAATTGCAGGATAACACAGGTAGAAGTCCCTCATTGATTCGGTTTTCCTACCAGAGATGACCCCTAAAAATGTATGACGACATTGAAGTCAAAGGTGGTCTATGAAGATATTCACATTGAAGACTATGACAAGAGAAGACACCACATGAAGCCTATGGAGCTCGAAGACTTAGATCTTTCGTATTTCTTTTTCTTTTGTGTTGAGTCATAGGAACCACCATACTGTTAAGTGGGGTCCAAGAGAACCAGTCAGAATGACTGAAGTGATGCCTAACCTAAAACCTATGTCTTCGAGTGAAGACTATGAGAGTGAATCTTGTCCAGAGTCGGACAAGTCAGCTTTGCTTGTAGCCCAAGTAAAGTTGCCGTGTGAGTTTGAAATCTGACCGTTGGAACACGTGTCAGTTCCTTAGTGACCCAGGGTCATTTCGGACAAATCAGGTCGGGTTGCCAAGTGGCTATAAGTAGCCCACCCCCTACAACCATAAACGGTTGGCTGCTCAGATTCAGAGTACGGCTTTTGCCGTTTGAGAGCAACCCACCTCGAAGCCTTTGAGAGAGAATTCCTTGCGAGGATAAAACCCTAACTACCCAGAGCCAAATAGAATTAGGCATCACTTAAGTCTTCTTGTCTGTGTGATCTGAAGACTTATTACACTTGAGGACTGTGCATCCTCCAGCCGGTTAGGCGTCGCATTCTGAGCATCCAAGAGACATTGTGGATTGCCGGTGAACGAAGTCTGTGAAGGTTTGGGAGTCTACCTTGAAGACTTACCAGAGCGATTGGGCGAGGTCTGTGTGACCTTAGCTCAAGGGGAATACGGTGAGGACTGGGTGTCCTGAGCTGCGTGTTCAGGACTGGGTGTCCGGGACTGTGTGTCCTAAGGTTTAAATACCTAGCCGCCCCAACCAGACGTACAGTTGTCACAGCAACTGGAACTGGTCCAACAAATCATTGTCTTCAACGAGTCACTGGTTTCATCTTCCCTTCCCTTTACTTACTGTTACTCCTTGTGAAGTCATTGTATTTTTGCACTATCTTTTGTCTTCACTGAGTGACTGCGTGTTCTATCTGGCTTCACAATATCTTCCTACCTGATCCTTACTACATTGCTGCTATTAGTCATTGTGCTTTCACTCTATTGAATACTTGACTATGGCTTGCCTAGTGTAGTCTACCTTCCGCTGCAGGGTATTAGGTTTATTTCTATCGTTTGTCTTCATAACTCCCACGTTTTGAAGACTTTCATAAAAATCGCCTATTCACCCCCCCCCTCTAGTCGATATAACGCACTTTCAATAATGTCTGCATTTGCTCCTGTAATAGGTCTATCACCGAGCGGTGAATCAAGGACATAGTTCTTCTGTGCAGCAACAAGGATAATCCTCAGACCATGGACCCAGTCCGCATCATTGCTACTATCATCTTTCAACTTAGTTTTCTCTAGGAACATATAAAAATAAAACAGGGGAGCTATACGCGAGCTATTGATCTATAACATAGATATGCAAATACTATCAGGACTAAGTTCATGATAAATTAAGCTCAATTAATCATATTACTTAAGAACTCCCACTTAGATAGACATCCCTCGAGTCATCTAAATGATCACGTGATCCATATCAACTAAACCATGTCCGATCATCATGTGAGATGGAGTAGTTTTCAATGATGAACATCTCTATGTTAATCATATCCACTATATGATTCACGTTCGACCTTTCGGTCTCCAGTGTTCTGAGGCCATGTCTGTACATGCTAGGCTCATCAAGTCTAACCCGAGTATTCCGCATGTGCAAAACTGTCTTGCACCCATTGTATGTGAACGTAGAGCTTATCACACCCGATCATCACGTGGTGTCTTGGCATGACGAACTGTCGCAACGGTGCATACTTAGGGAGAACACTTATAACTTGAAATTTTAGTGAGGGATAATCTTATAATGCTACCGCCGAACTAAGAAAAATAAGATGCATAAAAGATAAACATCACATGCAATCAAAATATGTGACATGATATGGCCATCATCATCTTGTGCCATTGATCTCCATCTCCAAAGCACCGTCATGATCTCCATCGTCACCGGCTAGATACCTTGATCTCCATTGTAGCGTCGTGGTCGTCTCGCCAACTATTGCTTCTACAACTATCGCTAACGCATAGTGATAAGGCAAAGCAATGACATGGCATTTGCATTTCATACAATAAAGCGACAACCATAAGGCTCCTGCCAGTTGCCGATAAATTTTACAAAACATAATCATCTCATACAATAACGTATATCACATTATGTCTTGACCATACCACATCACAACATGCCATGCAAAAACAATTTAGACGTCCTCTACTTTGTTGTTGCAAGTTTTATGTGGATGCTACGGGCTTCTAGTAAGAACCGTTCTTACCAACGAATCAAAACCACAACGGTGATTTATCAAGTTTGCTATTTTAACCTTCAACAAGGACCAGCCGCAATCAAAGCCGATTCAACTAAAGTTAGAGAAATAGACACCCGCCAGCCACCTTTATGCAAAACTAGTTGCATGTCGGTCGGTGGAACCGGTGTCATGAACGTGGTCATGTAAGGTTGGTCTGGGCCGCTTCATCCAACAATACCGCTGAATCAAAATAAGACATTGGTGGTAAGCAGTATGACGATCACCGCCCACAACTCTTTGTGTTCTACTCGTGCATATCATCTACGCATAGACCTAGCTCTGATGCCACAGTTGGGGAACATAGCATGCAATTTCAAAAAAATTCCTACGCTCACGCAAGTCTATCTAGGAGATGCATAGCAACAAGAGAGGGATAATGTGTCCACGTACCCTCGTAGACCGAAAGCGGAAGCGTTTGACAACGTGGTTGATGTAGTCGAACTTCTTCTCGTTCCGACCGGTCAAGCACCGAACGTACGACACCTCCGAGTTCTGCACACGTTCAGCTTGATGACGTCCCTCGAACTCTTGATCCAGCAAAGTGTCGAGGGAGAGTTCCATCAGCATGACGGCATGGTGACGGTGATGGTGAAGTGATCTGCGCAGGGCTTCGCATAAGCACTACGAAGATATGACCGGAGGCATAAACTGTGGAGGGGGCGCCACACACGGCTAACAATTGTTGATGTGTGTTCTAGCGGTGCCCCCCCTTCATATATATAGGTTGGTGGGGAGGAGAGGCAGCCAAGGGGGAGCCCCAAGTAGGAGGAATCCTACTTGGGGTCCTCCCAATTCGGCCTCCCCCATTTCCTATTCCTATTCAGAGTAGGAAGGGAAGAGGGGGAAGGGGGATCCTATTCCCTTTTTCCTTTCCTCCTTCCCCTTTTCTACTCCAATTTGGCCAGCCCATATGGGAGGGGTGCACCAGCCCCTTAGGGGCTGGTCTGTCCCCCTCTTGGCCCATTAAGGCCCATGTAGTTGCCGGGGGGATGCCCGGAACCCCTTTCGATGACCCGATATGCACCCGGTACCCCAGGAACACTTCTGGTGTTCGAATATCATCGTCCAATATATGAATCTTTAACTCTCGACCATTTCGAGACTCCTCATCGTGTCCGTGATCTCGTCTGGGACTCAGAACAACATTCGGTCACCAAATCACATAACGCATATAATACAAAATCGTCATCGAACGTTAAGCGTGTGGACCCTATGGGTTCAAAAACTATGTAGACATGACCGAGACACCTCTCCAGTCAATAACCAACAGCGGAACTTGGATGCTCATATTGGTTCCCACATATTCTATAAAGATCTTTATCGGTCGTATGTAATGACAACATACGTTATTCCCTTTGTCATCAGTATGTTACTTGCCCGAGATTCGATCGTTGGTATCTCCATACTTAGTTCAATCACGTTACCTGCAAGTCTCTTTACTTGTTCTGTAATGCATCATCCTGGAACTAACTCATTAGACACATTGCTTGCAAGGCTTATTATGATGTGCATTACCGAGAGGGCCCAGAGATACCTCTCTGATACTCGGAGTGACAAATCCTAATCTCGATCTATGCCAACCCAACAAACACCTTCGAAGATACATGTATAGCATGTTTATAATCACCCAGTTACGTTGTGAAGTTTGATACCACACAAGGTATTCCTCCGGTATCCGGGAGTTGCATAATCTCATAGTCAAAGGAATATGTATATGACATGAAGAAAGCAATAGCAATAAAACTTAATGATCATTATGCTAAGCTAACGGATGGGTCTTGTCCATCACATCATTCTCCTAATGATGTGATCCCATTCATCAAATGACAACACATGTCTATGGTTAGGAAACTTAACCATCTTTGATTAACGAGCTAGTCTAGTAGAGGCTTACTAGGGACACGGTGTTTTGTCTATGTATCCACACATGTATTAAGTTTCCGGTTAATACAATTCTAGCATGAATAATAAAAAATTATCATGATACAAGGAAATATAAAATAACAACTTTATTATTGCCTCTAGGGCATATTTCCTTCAGCTTGTTAATATGCTTGAGTATTTAAGTCTCATGTCAAAACTAGACTATTGCTTTAAACCATATAAAAGTACAAATGTCCATGCTACAAAGAAAAAAATATGTGATGAACATGTTAGGTAGCATTCCAAATCAAAAATTCTGTTTTTATCATTTACCTACTTGAGTACGAGCAGGAATTAAGCTTGGGGATGTTGATACGTCTCCAACGTATCTATAATTTTGTATTGCTCCATGCTGTTATATTATCATTCTTGGATGTTCTACAATCATTTTATAGTCATTTTATATCATGTTTTGGTACTAACCTATTGACATATGTAGTACCCAGTGTCAGTTGTTGTTTTCTGCATGTTTTTACATCATAGGAAATCAATATCAAACAGTGTCCAAACGCAGTGAAACTTTTTGTGGATTTTTTGGACAAGAAGACATCCAATGGGCCATAGAAGTACCAAAGAGGGAGTTCGAGGTGAGCACAAGACACCAGGGCACACCTAGAGGCCCAGGCGCGCCCTGGTGGGTTGTACCCACCTTGGTGGCCTCTCGAACCGCCTCTTTGCTCTATAAGTACCCCAATATTCCAGAAACCCTAGGGGAGTCGTTGAAAATCAATTCCAGCCACCGCAAGTTCCAGAACCACCAGATCCAATCTAGACATCATCACAGAGGGGTTCATCATGTCCATTGATGCCTCTCCAATGATGCATGAGTAGTTCTTTGTAGGCATTCGGGTCCGTAGTTTGTAGCTAGATGGCTTCCTCTCTCTCTCTCTCTCTCTCTCTCTCTCTCTTTTGATTCTCAATACAATGGTCTCTTGGAGATCCATATGATGTAATTCTTTTTGCAGTGTGTTTGTTGGGTTCCGATGAACTTTGAGTTTATGATCAGATCTATCTTTTTATCCATGAAAGTTATTTGAGTCTTCTTTGATCTCTTATATGCATGATTGCTTACAGCCTCGTATTTCTTCTCCGATATTTGGATTTTGTTTGGCCAACTTGATCTATTTATCTTGCAACGGGAAGAGGTGCTTTGTGATGGGTTCGATCTTACGGTGCTTGATCCCAGTGACAGAAGGGGAACTGACACGTATGTATCATTGCCATTAAGGATAACAAGATGGGGTCTATTTCTACATAAATAGATCTTGTCTACATCATGTCATCATTCTTATTGCATTACTCCATTTCTCCATGAACTTAATACACTAGATGCATGCAGGATAGTGGTCCATGTGTGGAGTAATAGTAGTAGATGCAGGCAGGAGTCGGTCTACTAATATTGGACGTGATGCCTATATAATGATCATTGCCTGGATATCGTCATGATCATTTGAAGTTCTATCAATTGCCCAACAGTAATTCGTTTACCCACCGTTTGCTACTTTTCTCGAGAGAAGCCACTAGTGAAACCTACGACCCTCGGGTCTCTTCTTTATTATATATGCCGTCGCGATATATTTTTATTTGCTTTTATTTTCAGATCTATTAAACCAAAAATACAAAAATACCTTGTTGAAATTTATTCTTATTTATTTTATCTCGCCTTCTCGCGAGATCTATTTATCCAATCTATCATATTTTTATCTCATATTTTTGCCAATTTCTGGCGCCGTTACCAGAAAGGGATTGACAACCCCTTTAATACGTCAGGTTGCGAGTACTTGTTATTTGTGTGCAGGTGTCGTTCACGTAGTGTTGTGTGGTTCTCCTAATGGCTCGATAACCTTGGTCTAATCACTCAGGGAAATACCTACTGTTACTGTGTTGCATCATCCCTTCCTCTTTGGGGAAATACCGACGTAGTTTAAGAAAACATCATGCAGCAGCGGGTGCAAGAGCCAGGGCAGCTGGTCTTGTAGCAGCATCTTGGGTAGCAGCGACAGGGGCTCGAGCGAGAGTTGAAGCTGCTGCTCATGAAGCAGTAGCCCGAGCAAGAGTAGAGCAGCAACACAAGCAAGAGCAAGAGCAAGAGCAGCAATGTGAGCAAGAGCAAGAGCAAACTAGGCAAGGGAGTGAGAGGAAGAGCAGAGCAGCAGCACGAGCGAGAGCCGAAGCAGCAGTAGTAGGGCCATCGAGAGCCAGAGCAGGAACAACTCCTACTAATGTGGACGTCGCCATCGAGGGAGCGACGACGTGCAGGAAGTGGCTGGCGACCCCACCGTAGATGGAGCCGTGCCATGGCGGCTCGAGACCGAGCGCCGACAGCACCATGAGATCGAATCAAGAAGAAAATGCAGCGATTAGTGTAGAACCTCTTTGGTGGCGCCGATTAGGCCTCAGCTTCATCCGAGGAATCGGTGATGGTGCTGTTGTTCCGGTGGTGTAGGTGAAGATGGCGCTGTGGGAATGGAGGTGGCATGATAGACGAGGCAAACATCGGGGCAGCTCCTTGGAGGTGGAGGACGGGGTGGCTGGACCATCGGGGTGATGAGACCGACGAAGCAATCCTCATCCGGTGCAGTGGATGAGGGACATCGAGTTGTTGTGGTGGACGATGTTGTCGGGGAAGAGGCTCCGGCTGGGTGGTGGACGGAAGATTATGTGTGGCTTCACGGGTTTTCGCGGCCTCAGTGTACGAATGGGGAGGAGGGGATGGGAGGGGGAATCATGGCTTAGGGATGCGCGTGTCCGAAATGTGGGGTAAGTTACGAAAGTACCCGTGTGTATTTGAACTGGGCGGTTCTTTTAGTTCAAGGGTATAACGGGAATTTCACATGTCCGGATTTTGCAAGAGGTGGGAATTTTCGCGCGCATTACACTTTTGGGATAGCAAGGCGTGGGTTGAGATGGAGGGAGTTTTTGGAGCACAACGAGACAAAGAGATATCATAAAATTTCGGGATAACAAGGTGCAGGTTGAAATTTCAGGGCAAGCCTAATGTGTACTGTACCAAATCAATTCGCACTTCCTTCCATGAAAAAAAACAAAAAGAAATCAATTCGCACCACACAAGAGAGTCTAGTCCCATTTTATTGTATGAGTTACTACAAATGCCATTCAAAACTTTGAATCCATGTTATGTTCAATTAAAATATTTTCTTAGGTGTATAATGGATGTAAACTGCTACTCAAATGAACATTTTAGTGCATTCCAAATGTATATACTACCGCTTCAATATGAACTAAATTTGAATTCATTTCTCTATTTGAATAAGATCTACAATCATGATTGTTGTCAAGTTAAAACACTTGAATTTGTTTATCTATTTGAATAAGATCTACAATCATGATTGTTGTCAAGTTAAACCATCGTCTGTATATTAACATCACAACACATCACATGATTACTGTCGAGTTAGATATGAACTATGTGTACTATATGAACTCAAACTCGAATTTTTGAATCCACTTTATGTTGATTTCAAATCATAGTAGATTTCAAGCTCTAGATAGATCTTCATAATCTAAACCATGTCTCATATGTACAATGTGTTTATCGCATACTATATGGTGCCCCACCCCCTACGCCTACAAGTATTTAGCTGTGAGTTGCAAACGTCACACATTATCACAAATTCAAATAAAATGTGAGATTGTTCGATATATAGTATGTTTTAGATTGCTCGGTATTTAGCTATGAGTTACAAATGCCAAACATTATCACATATCCAAAACCACACCTTGCATATCACCACTATATTCATGCATGCATAGGTTTAAAATACTATATATGATCTCTTATTTAAATATATGAATCCACTTTTATAACAAATTATGATCCATGTTAGTCTTTTTACACCCACACAATCCTCTTATCTTTGTATCTAGCACTAACTTTCTCTCGTGCATGCACATGCCCTCCTCGCCCCATCCCTCATCATTATATCCATCACGCACATTCATTTATTTTCTTTAGGTTATTCTCGCACGGTCTCCACAACTCCTTCTTTTTGACACACACCGATCGATAAACCTCTCTAGCGAGGTCTGCCTACGACAAACACACACACACACTTTCCATATCCTTCTTTCCTTGTCCATGCCCCATGTCTCTCATATGGTCCCACACACGTGTAAACTCTCGCCCCTCTTTTCATTGATCTCACAATCGCACACTCCTCCCCCCTATCAAGTAGGCCTCTTGCACCATCTCCTAGCTCCATCCCTCTCTCTCTATTCGTATCTCTGGGCCTTATTTGCCTCTAACAAATGGATGTACACCGACCGATCTCCCACTATACATATGGCCAGCTAGGTCGTTTGTAACTCGTTTTCCCCACGCGTTGATCGATCTACCTCATTAGTTATGTGTCCCCCTTCCTTCGTCGACACACAACAATTGATCTACCGATTTAGTTAGGTCTTCTTACCAAACACATATGGCCCCCCCTTCATCATCCATGCATGCCTCCCGACACATCTATCACGTCACAGAAACACATCCCCTCTCGTCTTGATATTGCAGTTGTACCCTTCGTTTGTCTAGTAGGCCTATCCCACCATCTCCGAGAAGCAAATCCACCACCACCCCTCCCGCACTCTACCTCTCTCTCTCTCACACAACATATTTCCCATCCTACACTTATGTATGGATATCGATCGGTCTCCCTCGAGACATAGCTAGGTCTATCCTTATCCACACATATACGAGTCGATTTGCCTCTCTAGTTAGGTCTCTGCCTCCCCCACCCCACACACACCGATTCCTCGAGTGCTCTAGTCATGTCTCCCTGCCACACACAAACTTTCCCTCTCCCCTCTGACGTTCTGGTAGGTCTGTCGCCCTATATCTTTGACGTGCACGCACCAAATTTTGATGGCTCTCTTCATCGATCTTGCACCCACACACTTGATCCTCTCTTTGATTCTATCAATATCTCACGCCTATCATCCATCCTTCTCTTCTCGTGGATCGCCCCCTCTATATATGATATAGGTAGGCCTCTATTTCACACACATTGCATGTGTCACATTTTTTTGAGATATCATCGACACATATTCCCACAAATACACTCATGAAATCACCCCCACCCCCACCCCCCAAAAAACACTCATGAACGCGCACGCCATCTCTCTCTAGGTTTGTGTCTCTCTCACACACACCCACGTAGGTGGGGTACATGCACGAAGAGAAGAGGTGCACGCATGACGCACGTACTCTCGTCTCTTTCCCAACCTTACTCGCGGGGGTACACGGTGGAGCTCATTTCTATATGAAACGTGACCCACATGGTAATTTGACATGTGTACTGGTTGTCTACTTGATGGAGGATCGTGTACCACGCGTGAACAAACAAAGTGCGACTTAACGTGTTGGCGCGTTATTTAAAAAAAGGTTTTATTCCTCAAGGGCGCATGTACAGAATATAAACCAATTGTTATCAAGAGAAAAAAAGAAAAACGCTCCACTATAATATACTATATAATATAGGAAGGATCCTCAATGCTTGCTTGTTGGGGTCAGTCTCTTCTACTCTCTCACACACAAGATGGCAGTGGCCACTCTCTCTCTATCACCGCCGGTCCCTGATCCGGCCGGATCCAGTCCGCCGACGGAAAGGGATGATGTGCAACGTAGCTCTGGTCGCTAGTGTCAACGCAAGAAACCCACTACCGGCCCGTCCCGATCTGCGGTACCCGTCGCTCTCTCTAAGCAAGCTCCAATGCGGTAGTGCCTTATTTTTGGGACTAAATTATTAACCCAGAGCCCAGTGCTAGTTTATGTTTTTTCCTTGTTTTTGAATTTTACAGAACAGGAGTGTCAAATGGAATCCAGATGGATTAAAACTTTATGATGATTTTTCTTGGACCATAAGAAACCTAGGAAGCTTCAGGAGGAGGCCAGAAGACACACGAGGTGGCCACAAGCCCTAGGGGCGTGCCCCCTAGGCTTGTGGGCCCCTCAGGGGTCTCCTAACCCTAATCTCAGCACTATAAATCCTCAAATATCCCCCTATGCCAGAAGCATCCATGAAAAATACTTTTTCGCCGCCGCAAGCCTCTGTTCCCGTGAGATCCCATCTTGGGGCCTTTTTCGGCACCCTGCCGGAGGGGGATTCGATCACGGAGGGTCTCTACATCAACCTTGATGCCCTTCCGATGAAGCGTGAGTAGTTTACCACAGACCTACAGGTCCATAGATAGTAGCTAGATGGCTTCTTATCTCTCTTTGATCTTCAATACAATGCTCTCCTCGATGTTCTTGGAGATCTATTGGGTGTAATATCTTTTTGCAGTGTGTTTGTAGGGATCCAATGAATTGTGGATTTATGATCAGTTTATCTATGAATATTATTTGAGTCTTCTCTGAACTCTTTTCTGCATGATTAAGATATCTTTGTATTTCTCTTCGAACTATCGGTTTGGTTTGGCCAACTATATTGGTTTTCTTGCAATGGAAGAGGTGCTTAGTTTTGCTTTCAATCTTGCAGTGTGCTCACCTAGTGACAGAAGGGTTAGCGAGGCATGTATTGTATTGTTGCCATTGAGGATAAAAAGATTGGGTTTATATCATATTGCTCGAGTTTATCCCTCTACATCATGTCATCTTACTTAATGTGCTACTACGTTCTTATGAACTTAATACTCTAGATGCATGCTAGATAGCGGTCGATGTGTGGAGTAATAGTAGTAGATGCAGAATTATTTTGGTCTACTTGTCACGGACGTGATGCCTATATTCATGATCATTGCCTTAGATATCATCATAACTATGCATTTTTTCTATCAATTGCTTGACAATAATTTGTTTACCCACCGTATGTTTTCTTTCAAGAGAGAAGCCTCTAGTGAAACCTATGGCCCCCGGATCTATTTTCCATCATATATGTTTAGATCTATAAACCAAAAAACCCAAAAATACCTTGCTGTAATTTATTTATATTTACTTTAGTTTGCTCTTTTATTTATGTTTTATACCTTGAAATTCAGTGGGGGTCTAATATAAAGGAAAAAGGATACCTGAGTTGGAAATGATTTCCATAAGTCAGAATAATTGTTCTGTGAGCAACCAAATATTGAGGACGGGATTTATTTAAGCGGAGAAGGTTTGTAACACCCTGTATTTTGCCCTTTCTTTTTCTTTTTGGATTTATTTAAATTTTTTATTTGAATTGCTTTTCTGTGGCTCGGTGGTCTTGAAACCTAGGAAGATCATCTCTTCTCAAGTCTCCCAAGTGGTTTGTCATCTTCAAAACTATCCCAAGACCATGTCATTTCCATCTTAGCCCAAACACAAATTCTTTCTCTTGGGTCCTTTTTCTATTAAAGGAATAACCCTATTTGCCCTAGGTTGTGGAGCAACCTATATTTCTGTCACTCCAAAAATTCCAAAATAATTCTCATAAACTGTTTGCGACATATCTTCCTCAAATATGTCAAAATGCATCCTTTCTTAGTTCAAAAATAATTCATAAAAAGTCCTTTTCCTATTCTGCCCTAAGTGACACTTTGTGAAGGAAGTGCTATTTATCTTTGCTTGATTACTCCCAAACTTTTTGGGCACTCTTTCCTATCCATATTATTGCCTCATGACAAAATTCAACTTCATTTTCCTAGTAAATATTCCTTAGTTATTTTCCAAAGTTTTTGTCCAGAAATGAACTTTGTGAAGGAGGTACAAGCTAGGCATATCTAAATGAGTTGAAATTTTGTCACATGCTCAAATCATAGCTCTCCTCCAAATTTGAGCTCATGTCATCAATCCATGTGAGCTCATCATCGAATCTTTGCTTCTGGTCGGATTTTCAGCTTGTGAAGTAACTATATTTTATATTGCTTCATTATTGCTAAAAATTTACCAAGACATGATCCTACCCATATAACATCTCTCCACCAAATTTGGACCCATTTCATCTATCAATTTTCCCTCTACAATTGTTCTTACTTTCTGTCCAAAGAGGACCACTTTGAAGGAAGTACCATTTTGGTATATTCAAATGTTATGAATTTTTTCAGTATGTTTATATTCCCAAATGACTCCTATCCACCAAAATTCATCTCAATTCAATCATCTATACGAGGGCTACTTCATGATCTTGTTTTTGGACTAGATTTGCCGGTTGCAAAGCAACTATATTAAATATTGGTCCTAATCCCCTCAGACTTCACAGGATTCGTGTATTTCCTACCCTAAACCTATGAGACATCTTGTTCTATCACTTAGCCATCCCCGTTCACCACAGTTACATGCCAGAGTTTGTTATGGCATACTTCATCTGATGCCTCCCATCAGAGCAGAGCCTCTTTCATCGAACAATCACCTAATAGGGAATATCTTGGATGGACTATGCGAGAGACAACCTTTGGCATGACAGAATGCACTGCGTGTGCCTGTTCACGCGGTGACTATGTAGACTATGTAGACGACATGCAAAAATGCGTGCTTTGGCAATGGTGTCCACTGTTCTGGTCCGTTCCCCCGAGCTATCGCTATCTAGCCATGTCTAGTAGATCCCTCGTGTCGTCGCCATCGCTCTGGACCTCTTTGCCCCTCTCAAGTCACCTCCTATGCGATGCTCTGGCCGCGTCCGTGACTTGATGCCTCTGCCTCCTCCATTGTTTGCTTGCCTATGAGCTCTAGAGCTCTCCTGAGCCCTCCTAGAGCCTATAAAAGGAGGCCCCGTCCTCCCCCGCTCCTCATCGCCTCCTCAGCCCAGCCCCAAGACCATCGGAGCTCCCTGCCTCCTCCTCTGTCCGCCACGACCATCGACGGACACCGCTCAAATTGGAGCTAGCCGAGCCCCCTCTCGCCCTCTTGAGCTCACCGGAGTTCGCCCCTAGCCCCCCGATCCTTCCCATACCACCAGCCCCTCCCCTATGCCTCTGTTACCGCGGAACCACTGGTGCCTGACGCCACCGTCCACCATGGCCAATGACCCACCCATCCTAGCCCTCCCCGAAGACCGTGCGGCATCCCATCCGAAGCGCAGTGTCGCCCTGAGCATTTTGGTAGCCGGGGCCTCGCCAGAGGTGACCGGAGCCGCCGAAACCATCGCCGGAGCCCCGCTTCTGTCCTCTGTCGTTGCCGGTGCCATGGCCCTCCCCCGCAGCTCCTGATGGGCCTCTCCGGTGTGGCACTCCACAGCAAGCACCCCGGTGGTCCCAGCTCCATCGGAGGTGGTCGAAGTCGCTGGGGCCAGCGCCAGCTACGCCACGGCCTCGCCTTTCCTCCGTCCCGCGAGCAGACGACTGGAGGTAGAAGAAGGAGCGAGAGGAGAGAGAATGGATAAGGTAGGCCCCGCATGTCAGTGGCCCAGCCGGCCCGCTGACGTGGATAAGTGGAGACGACTTTCCGAGAATGCGTTTTCGTTTAGTGAAAGCGTATTTTGAATCTAAAGTGTTATTATGCTTGTGCTATTCATGATCATCGGTATGACATGTTCATGTGCATCAGTAGTATAAATAGTGTTGCTATGATTCATATGTTAATGGTTATGCTTACCATCCATGTTCATGTTGATATCATGCTCATATGCATTGTTGTTTCATCATGCTATTTTATTATGGCTCAGCTTATTGCATTCAAGTTAAACCGGACTTTAATACAACTTGAACATCTGTTGGCTGAGTCATAGTGCAATCGAATCGAGCTGACCAGTGCAGCCACACTTGTCTTATGGGAGGCCCTGACTTGGTCTATTGTCATGCCTCTGGCCGGTGCCTCCAACTAGGGAAGGTTAGGTGCGCGCGCTACCCTGGCCCGGTGGGCGGCAATAACCTTGTGTGCCCAAGTTGTTTGCGTGCTCTTGTCCATGTTTGGGACTGTTTTTGTTTTGCCACGATGGTGGCCGTTGGATGTCCGGAGTGGCATCGGGGCAACCCATGACTTAGCTCGAAGGGGGAGTTTGTTGGAGTGGTCGGGAGAGTGTCATGCAATAGATAGGTTTTGTCAGAATGCTGCTGGTCCACCCAAATGGGAGTACGAGGCCTTGGGTTCCGTAGTGTGGGTACAGTGTACTAACCTCTGCAGGGTGTATAATCTATGTATAGCCGCGCCCGTGGATATGAGCCCAGTTCGTAGTAGGTCACACTATGGGTCAACAGTAATAATAACCTGACTAATAAACAACCCCGGTTCGATAATGAAAGAAGTTGGTTGATCTTTATGTGGTCATGGGAGGGTCACGATGGTATTCTTGATAATGATGGGGTGATCTTGTGAGGATCACAATGGTATTCTTGATATTGATTGAAGTGATCCCGTGACCACGATGGTAAGTAAGAGTGGCATATTTATGGTGATTACGAGGTAACCTCCAAGCAGAGTAAGTTGAATCATGATAGTTTAAATTGTTGCATGCTAGTATCATCATTGTTCATGTCTCGAGTAACATGTCGATGCCATGCTCATCTAATGTTGTTCTAGATGTATCTTCTTCACCATGCACATGCCATGTTGTTCTAGTTGTATCATGCTCATCCTTGTTTAACCTGTAAATGCCATGTTGTTGTTTGTCTTGATTGCTGTGAGCTTGCAAGTACATTTAAAGTACTCACCTGGCGTGTCATGCCAGTTTGCAGGTCATCCCGTGATTCCTTGCTTGTCGTGGATGTCGAGTTTGCGAGCTAGGATAAGAGTTTTAGCCAGAGTCCCTGCGGAGTGGAGTCCATCACCGTCTTCATTGTTCCGCTGCTAGCATAGAGCAACTTGAGCAAGTGTAGTGTCGTCGTGCCGATGTAATTCGTTGTGATATCAGAACCCTTGTATATGTATCATTTGTAATAAAGAGTTGATTTGTTCTATGCCAAGCAGTGTCGTATTCCAGAAGACTTGATCTTTGGGCTAGAATACAGGGCGTTCTGGTCTCTCTGAGCCGGGGTGCCACATGGAACCCCTTCAAAATGCTAAGGACAAGGATTGGCAAAAGCTCAAGACTCTACATTTTTTGTTTAAATGATCCAAGATCATATTGAGTCCACAGGAAAGCCAATACTATTAAAAGGGGATGAGGTGTTGCTTAATGATCTTATTGCTCAAGTGTTTAGTGATATTGCTCCAAAATACTCATCCACTTTCTCTACCCAAATATGTCCAAACCCTAAATTCCCAACTCGGCCACACCGATATTTCCTACCTGGAGCCACTGAGTTCATTTGGACTTAGCCACTGCCAAAACCCTAACAATTCGGTTCCACCTTCTTGCCAACTCTTTGTTGCTTGTTGCAATTATTTTGGTCCCCCCCCCCCGAGATGTTGCCATTGGTCACACGGAGATGTCTTGACTGATTCTTTGTTGCCTTGTTGCTTCACTTCGGTCCCGCCGAGATGATGCAATCGGCACCACTGAGATGAGATTTGCTCTAAGCCCTTGCACATCGGTCCCACCAAGGTGTTCCCGTCGGTCCCGCCGAGATTCCTAACGTTCATATTTTTACACAGATCGGTGCCACCGAGTTTTCTGATCGGTGCCACCGAGATGGGTCAAAAGTGTGTAACGGTTGAATTTTGTGTGGAGGCTATATATACCCCTTCCTACTCATTGAGGAGAGCCATCAGAACATGCCTACACTTCCACCATTCATTTTCTGAAAGAGAACCACCTACTAATGTGTTGAGATCAAGAGTTTCCATTCCTACCATTTGAACCTTAATTCCTAGCCTTCCCCAAGTTGCTTTCCACTCAAATCCCTCTTCCACCATAGCTAAATTTGTGGGAGAGAGTTGAGTGTTGGGGAGACTATCATTTGAAGCACAAGAGCAAGGAGCTCATCAACAACACACCGTCAATCCTTTTGGATAGTGGTGTCTCCTAGACTGGTTAGGTGTTGCTTCGGAGCCTCCTACATTATGTGGAGTTGAACCAAGAAGTTTGTAAGGGCAAGGAGATCACCTACTTCGTGAAGATCTACCCGAGTGAGGCAAGTCCTTCGTGGGCGATGTGCCATGGTGGGATAGACAAGGTTGCTTCTTCATGGAACCTTCATGGGTGGAGCCCTCTGTGGACTTGTGCAGCCATTACCCTTCATGTGTTGAAGTCTCCATCAACGTGGATGTACGATAGCTCCACCTATCGAAAGCACGCCAAAAAATTTCTGCGTCTCCATTGCGTTTGCACACTCCAATCCCATCACTTTACATTCTTGCACTAGCATGCTTTACTCTTTTCGCTCCTCATACTCTTGCTATGCTTGTGTAAAATGTATTGTGTGCCTATTAACATGTGCTAAACTCAACCTTAACTTGAAGAAACTAAAACTGCCACTTTTGCTTGTTAAGGGTCTAATCACCCCCCCCCTCTAGACCCCTCTTCGCATCCCTTTCATCATGTTGATGGTGGTTGTCTAGGTGGGCTGGTGGGTTGATGAAGATCCAACCTTCTTATGGTGGGCGGAGGCCCGCACGTGCCTTCTTACCACTGGTGACTAAGAAGCATGGATTGCCACGTTGTCGCCTTCCTCATTGAATATGAACTCTACCCTTTCAAGGCGGGTGTAGTCGATGAAGGAGGGGCATTAGATCATATAGCAGCCCCCGATCGTTGACCTCAAGCTAGAAGGAGCCTAAGTTGAAGTTCTGGCCCAGCGTGAAGTCGTTAGGCATATATAGCTCTCTGATCTGGGTTCATTCTCCAACCAGCGTAGCCCATGCCTGGCGCGACAACTGGCTGAGCGGAAAGCTGTCAATACCCTCGGTAGGGTGTTGAATGTGGCCAGAAGTACTAGAACAGAGCCTAGGCGCATAGTTTACCCAGGTTCGGGCCTCCAGTGAGGAGTAATACTCTATGTTCTACCCTGCATTGTGATTCATGGTGGGTATACCTCGTTTGAGGGATTACAATGGCGTTGATGAGTTGCTACTGAGAGTCTAGTTCTATGGGGGTAAATGGGATCGAGAGCCCCGTAGCCCTTGCCTTATGTACACAATGAGGGCTAGGGTTTTACAAAAGATATATACCATCTTGCCCACCGCTATGGGGACTTGGTGGCCATGATGTTCCTCGGGTGCCTGCCTGCTCCAGGGGCTCCCTCATGTTGTCAGCTTCTTGGTGGGCCTCATGGTTTCCTCGGACGGGATTTCCACCAGGCTCCCTTGATAGAAGCCACCTCGGTGTATGACCCCATTGAAGGAAATATGCCCTAGAGGCAATAATAAAGTTGTTATTTACATTTCCTTATATCATGATAAATGTTTATTATTCATGCTAGAATTGTATTAACCAGAAACTTAGTACATGTTTGAATACATAGACAAACAGAGTGTCACTAGTATGCCTCTATTTGACTAGCTCATTAATCAAATATAGTTAAGTTTCCTAACCATAGACATGAGTTGTCATTTGATGAATGGGATGACATCATTAGAGAATGATGTGATTGACTTGACCCATTCGTTAGCTTAGCACTATGATCATTTAAGTTTATTGCTATTGTTTTCTCCATGACATATACATGTTCCTATGACTATGAGATTATGCAACTCTCGAATACCGGAGGAACACTTAGTGTGCTATCAAACGTCACAACATAACTGGGTGACTATAAAGATGCTCTACAGGTGTCTTCGGTGGTGTTTGTTGAGTTGGCATAGATCAAGATTAGGATTTGTCACTCCGATTGTCTGAGAGGTATCCCTGGGCCCTCTCGGTAATGCACATCACTATAAGCCTTGCAAGCAATCTGACTAATGATTTAGTCGCGGGATGTTGCATTACGGAACAAGTAAACAGACTCGCCGGTAACGAGATTGAAATAGGTATTGAGATACCGACGATCAAATATCGGGCAAGTAACATACCGATGACAAAGGGAACAATGTATGTTGTTATGCGATTTGACCGATAAAGTTCTTCGTAGGACATGTAGGAACCAATATGAGCATCTAGGTTCCGCTATTGGTTATTGACCGGAAGTGAGTCTCGGTCATGTCTACATAGTTCTCGAACCCGTAGGGTCTGCACGCTTAACGTTCGATGACGATCGGTATTACGAGTTTATGTGTTTTGATGTACCAAAGGTAGTTCGGAGTCTTGGATGTGATCACGGACATAACGAGGAGTCTCGAAATGGTTGAGACATAAAGGTCGATATATTGGAAGGCTATGTTTGGACATCGAAATGGTTCCGGATGAGTTTGGGCATTTACCGGAGTATCGGGGGGTTACCGGAACCCCCCGGGGAGTCAATGGGCCTTATTGGGCCTTAGTGGAAGAGAGGAGGAGGCGGCCAGGTGGAGGGTGCGCCCCCCAAGCCCAATCCGAATTGGGTGGGGGGCGGCCCCCCTTTCCTTCCCTCTCTCTCCCTCTTCCTTCTTCTCCTACTCCAACTAGGGAAGGGGGGAACCTACTCCTACTGGGACTACAACTCCCCCTTGGGCGCGCCATAGAGAGGGCCGGCCCTCCCCTCCTCCCCTCCTTTATATATGGGGGAGGGGGCACCCCATAGACACACAAGTTGGCAGTTGTCTTAGCCGTGTGCGGTGCCCCCTCCACAGATTTCCACCTCGGTCATATCGTTGTAGTGCTTAGGCGAAGCCCTGCATCGATAACTTCATCATCACCATCATCATGCCGTCATGCTAACGAAACTCTCCCTCGGCCTCAGCTGGATCAAGAGTACGAGTGACGTCACCGAGCTGAACGTGTGCAGATCGCAGAGGTGCCGTGCGTTCGGTACTTGATCGGTTGGATCGCGAACACATTCGACTACATTAGCCGCGTTACATAACGCTTCCGCTTTCGGTCTAGGAGGGTACATAGACATACTCTTCCCCGCTCGTTGTTATGCATCACCTAGATGGATTTTGCTTGTGCGTAGAATTTTTTTGAAATAGTTCCCCAACAGCGGCATCTGAGCCAGGTCTATGTGTAGATGTTGTATGCACGAGTAGAACACAAAGGAGTTGTGGGCGTGGGTATATACATATTGCTTGCCATCACTAGTTGATTCTTTATTCAGCGGTATTGTTGGATGAAGCGGCTCAGACCGACATTACACATAGCTTATGTGAGACTGGTTCTACCGGCGTGCTTCGCACACAGGTGGCTAGTGGGTGTCTATTTCTCCAACTTTAGTTGAATCGGTTTCAATGAACAGGGTTTTTTCTGAAGATCAAAAAGCAATCACTATACTACGTTGTGGTTTTGATGCGTAGGTAAGAATGGTTCTTGCTAGAAGCCCATCGCAGCCACGTAAAACTTGCAACAACAAAGTAGAGGACGTCTAACTTGTTTTTGCAAAGCATGTTGTGATGTAATATGGTCAAGACGTGATTATATAAATTGTTGTATGAGATGATCATGTTTTGTAACATTGTTATCGGCATGAGCCATATAGTTGTCGCTTTATTGTATGAAATGCAATCGCCATGTAATTGCTTTACTTTATCACTAAGCGGTAGCGATAGTCGTACAAGCAATAGTTGGTGAGACGACAACGATGCTTCGATGGAGATCAAGTTGTCAAGTGTTGGGGAACGTAGAAATTTCAAAAAAAATCCTACGCACATGCAAAATCATGGTGATGCATAGCAACGAGAGGGGAGAGTATCTTCTACGTACCCTCGTAGACTGTAAGCGGAAGCGTTATGAGAACGCGGTTGATGTAGTTGAACGTCTTCACGATCCGACCGATCCAAGTACCGAACGCACGGCATCTCCGAGTTCAGCACACGTTCAACTCGATGATGTCCCACGAACTCCGATCCAGTGGAGCTTCATGGGAGAGTTCCGTCAGCACGACGGCGTGATGACGGTGATGGTGTTGCTACCGACGCAGGGCTTCGCCTAAGCATCGCTACGATATTATCGAGGTGGATTATGGTGGAGGGGGGCACCGCACACGGCTTGGAACAATCAACTTGTGTGTCTCCATGGGGTGCCCCCGTCCCCGTATATAAAGGAGTGGAGGAGGGGGAGGGCCGGCCCTCTACTATGGCACGCCCTGGGGAGTCCTACTCCCACCTTGAGTAGGATTCCCCCTTCCATGTAGTAGGAGTAGGAGGGAAGGAAAGGGAAAAGAGAAGAGAAGGAAGGAGGGGGCGCCGCCCCTTAGTCCAATTCGGACTAAGCCTTGGGAGGGCGCATAGGCTCCCCTCTCTCTTTCCCCTAAGGCCCATATACTCCCCCGCGAATTCCCGTAACTCTCCGGTACTCCGAAAAATACCCGAATCACTCAGAACCTTTCTGATGTCCGAATATAGTCGTCCAATATATCAATCTTTACGTCTCGACCATTTCGAGACTGCTCGTCATGTCCCTGATCTCATCCGGGACTCCAAACTACCTTCGGTACATCAAAACACATAAACTCATATTACCGATCGTCACCGAACTTTAAGCGTGCGGACCCTACAGATTCAAGAACTATGTAGACACGACCGAGACTCATCTCCGGTCAATAACCAATAGCGGAACCTGGATGCTCATAGTGGCTCCTACATATTCTACGAAGATCTTTATCGGTCAAATCGCATAACAACATACATTGTTCCCTTTGTCATCGGTATGTTACTTGCCCGAGATTCGATTGTCGGTATCTCAATACCTGGTTCAATCTCGTTACTGGCAAGTCTCTTTACTTGTTCTGTAATACATCATCCCGCAACTAAATCATTAGTTGCATTGCTTGCAAGGCTTAAAGTGACGTGCATTACCGAGAGGGCCCAGAGATACCTCTCCGACAATCGGAGTGACAACTCCTAATCTTGATTTATGCCAACTCAACAAGTACCATCGGAGACACCTGTATAGCATCTTTATAATCACCCAGTTACGGTGTGACGTTTGGTAGCACACAAAGTGTTCCTCCGGTATTCGGGAGTTGCATAATCTCATAGTCATAGGAACATGTATAAGTCATGAAGAAAGCAATAGCAACAAACTAAACGATCATCGTGCTAAGATAACGGATGGGTCAAGTCAATCACATCATTCTCTAATGATTTGATCCCGTTAATCAAATGACAACTCATGTCTATGGTTAGGAAACATAACAATCATTGATTCAACGAGCTAGTCAAGTAGAGGCATACTAGTGACAATATGTTTGTCTATGTATTCACACATGTATTAAGTTTCCGGTTAATACAATTCTAGCATGAATAATAAACATTTACCATGATATAAGGAAATATAAATAACAACTTTATTATTGCCTCTAGGGCATATTTCCTTCAGTCTCCCACTTGCACTAGAGTCAATAATCTAGTTCACATCTTTATGTGATTAGTTCACATCTCCATGTGACTAATACCCAAAGGGTTTACTAGAGTCAATAATCTAGTTCACATCGCTATGTGATTAACACCCAAAGAGTGATCATCTTTTGCTTGTGAGAGAAATTTAGTCAATGGGTCTTTCACATTCAGAGCCGTATGTATTTTGCAAATTTCTATGTCTACAATGCTTTGCACGGAGCTACTCTAGCTAATTGCTCCCACTTTCAATATGTATCCAGATCGAGACTTAGAGTCATCTAGATCAATGTAAAAAGCTTGCATCGACGTAACTCTTTACGACGAACTCTTTTATCACCTCCATAACAGAGAAATATTTCCTTAGTCCTCTAAGGTTAATTTTGACCACTGTCCAGTGATCTACTCCTAGATCACTATTGTACTCCCTTGCCAGAATCATGCTAAGGTATACAATAGGACTGGTAAACAGCATAGCTTACTTTTATAGAACCTATGACTGAGGCATAGGGAATGACTTTTCATTCTCTTTCTATTTTCTGTTGTGGTCGGGTTTTGAGTCTTTACTCAACTTCACACCTTGCAACACAAGCAAGAACTCCTTCTTTGACCGTTCCATTTTGAACTACTTCAAAATGTTGTCAAGGTATGTACTCATTGAAAAAACTTATCAAGCGTCTTGATCTATCTCTATAGATCTTGATGCTCAATGTGTAAGCAGCCTCATCGAGGTCTTTCTTTGAAAAACTCTTTTCAAACACTCCTTTATGCTTTCCAGAAAATTTTTACATTATTTTTGATCAACAATATGTCATTTACATATACTTATCAGGAATGATGTAGTGCTCCCACTCACTTTCTTGTAAATACAGGCTTCACCGCAAGTCTGTATAAAACCATATGCTTTGACCACTTTATCAAAGTATATATTCCAACTCCGAGATGCTTGCACCAGTCCATAGATGGATCGCTGGAGCTTGCACACTTTGTTGGCACCTTTAGGATTGACAAAACCTTCTGGTTGCATCATATACAACTCTTCTTTAAGAAATCCATTAAGGAATACAGTTTTGACATCCATTTGCCAGATTTCATGAAATGCGGCAACTGCTAACATGATTCGGACAGACTTTTAAGCATCAATATGAGTGAGAAAATCTCATTGTAGTCAACACCTTGAACTTGTCGAAAACATTTTTGTGACAATTCGAGCTTTGTAGATAGTAAAACTACTATCAGCGTTTGTCTTTCTCTTGAAGATCCATTTATTCTTAATGACTCACAGATCATCGGGCAAGTCAATCAAAGTCTATTCTTTGTTCTCATACATGGATCCCATCTCAGATTTCATGGCCTCAAGCCATTTTGCGGAATCTGGGCTCATCATCGCTTCCTCATAGTTCATAGGTTTGTCATGGTCTAGTAATGACTTATAGAAAGGATTACCGTACCACTCTGGTGCAGACCATACGTTGGTTGTCCTACGAGGTTCGGCAGTAACTTGATCTGAAGTTTCATGATGATCATCATTATCTTTCTCACTAATTGGTGTAGAGATCACTAGAACTGAATTCTGTGATGAACTACTTTCCAATTCGGGAGAAGGTACAATTACCTTATCAAGTTCTACGTTCCTCCCACTCACTTCTTTCGAGATAAACTTCTACTCTAGAAAGGATCCATTCTTAGCAACAAAATATCTTGCCTTCAGATATGTGATAGAAGGTGTACCCAACTGTTTCCTTTTGGGTATCCTATGAAGACGCACTACTCCGATTTGGGTTCGAGCTTATTAGTTTGAAACTTTTTCACATAAGCATCGCAACCCCAAACTTTAAGAAATGACAGCTTTGGTTTCTTGCCAAACCATAGTTCATACGGTGTCATCTCAACGGATTTAGATGGTGCCCTATTTAACGTGAATGCAGCTATCTCTAATGCATAACCCCAAAACGATAGCGGTAAATTAGTAAGAGACATCATAGATCACACCATATCTAGTAAAGTGTGATTACGATGTTCGGACACACCATTACGCTGTGGTGTTCCAGGTGGCGTGAGTTGCGAAACTATTCCGCATTGTTTCGAATGAAGACCAAACTCATAACTCAAATATTCTCCTCCACGATCAGATTGTAGAAACTTTATTTTCTTGTTACGATGATTTTCCACTTCACTCTAAAATTCCTTGAACTTTTAAAATGTTTCAGACTTATGTTTCATCAAGTAGATATACCCATATCTTCTCAAATCATATGTGAAGGTCAGAAAATAACGATACCCGCCGCGAGCCTCAACACTCATCGGACCCCATACATCAGTATGTATTATTTCCAATAAGTCAGTTGCCCGCTCCACTATTCCAGAGAACGGAGTCTTAGTCATCTTGCCCATGAGGCATGGTTCGCAAGCATCAAGTGATTCATAATCAAGTGATTCCAAAAGCCCATCAGCATGGAGTTTCTTCATGCGCTTTACACCAATATGACCTAAACAACAGTGCCGCAAATAAGTTGCACTGCCATCATTAACTTTGCATCTTTTGGCTTCAATATTATAAATATGTGTATCACTACAATCGAGATTCAATAAACCATTCACCTTGGGTGTATGATCTCAGAAGGTTTTATTCATGTAAACAAAATAACAATTATTCTTTGGCTTAAATGAATAATCGTATTGCAATAAACATGATCCAATCATATTATGCTCAACGCAAACACCAAATAACATTTATTTTAGGTTCAACACTAATCTCGAAGGTAAAGAGAGTGTGTGATGGTGATCTTATCAACCTTTGGAATTGCTTCCAACACACATCGTCACCTCGCCCTCAACTAGTCTTTTGTTTATTTTGCAACTTCCGTTTTGGGTTACTACTTTTAGCAACTGAACCAGTATCAAATACCGAGGGGTCTGCTATAAACACTAGTAAAGTACACATCATGTATATCAAATATACCTTTGTTAACTTTGCCATCCTTCTTATCCGCCAAGTATCTAGGGCAGTTCCACTTCCAGTGACCATTTCCTTTGCAGTAGAAGCACTCAGTTTCAGGCTTGGGTCTAGCTTTGGGCTTCTTCATGGGAGTGGCAACTTGCTTGCCATTATTCTTGAAGTTCCCTTTCTTCCCCTTTCCCTTTTATTTGAAACTAGTGGTTTTTTCAACCATCAACACTTGATGCTTTTCTTGATTTCTACCTTCGTCGATTTTAGCATCACGAAGAGCTTGGGAATCGTCTCTATTATCCCTTGCATATTATAGTTCATCACGAAGTTCTAGTAACTTGGTGATAGTGACTAGAGAACTCTATCAATCACTATATTATCTGGAAGATTAACTCCCACTTGATTCAAGTGATTGTAGTACTCAGATAATATGAGCACATGCTCACTAGTTGAGCTATTCTCCTCCATCTTGTAGGCAAAGTACTTGTCAGAGGTCTCATACCTCTCGACTCGGGCATGAGTCTGAAATACCAATTTCAGCTCTTGGAACATCTTATATGCTCTGTGGCGTTCAAAACGTTTTTGACGTCCCGGTTCTAAGCCATAAAGCATGGTGCACTAAACTATCAAGTAGTCATCATACCGAGCTTTACCAAACATTCATAACGTCTGTATCTGCTCCTGCAATAGGTCCGTCACCTAGCGGTGCATCAAGGACATAATTCTTCTGTGCAGCAATGAGGATAATCCTCAGATCACGGACCAAGTCCGCATTATTGCTACTATCATCTTTCAACATAGTTTTTCTCTAGGAACATATCAAAAATAAACAGGGAGCTACATCGCGAGCTATTGATCTACAACATAGTTATGCAAATACTATCAGGATTAAGTTCATGATAAATTAAAGTTCAATTAATCATATTACTTAAGAACTCCCACTTAGATAGACATCCCTCTAATCATCTAAGTGATCACGTGATCCAAATCAACTAAACCATGTCCGATCATCACGTGAGATGGAGTAGTTTTCAATGGTGAACGGGCCTTCTTTTCGGTCTGCAGTGAGAACAATCTCGTGACTATGTTGATCATATCTACTATATGATTCACTCTCGACCTTTCGGTCTCCAATATTCTGAGGCCATATTTTCATATGCTAGGCTCGTCAAGTTTAACCCGAGTATTTCTACGTGTGCAAAAATGGCTTGCACCAGTTGTATGTGAATATAGAGCTTATCACACCCGATCATCACGTGGTGTCTCGGCACGACGAACTTTGGCAACGGTGCATACTTAGGGAGAACACTTGTGCCTTGAAATTTAGTGAGAGATCATCTTATAATGCTACCGCCGAACTAAGCAAAATAAGATGCATAAGGGATAAACATCACATGCAATCAAAATATGTGACATGATATGGCCATGATCATCTTGCTCCTTTGATCTCCATCTCCAAAGTACCATCATGATCTCTATCGTCACCAGCATGACACCATGATCTCCATCATCTTGATCTCTATCAACGTGTCGTCACATGGTCGTCTCGCCAACTATTGCTCTTGCAACTATTGCTATCGTATAGCGATAAAGTAAAGCAATTATTTGGCGCTTGCATCTTATGCAATAAAGAGACAACCATAAGGCTTCTGCCAGTTGCCAATAACTTCAACAAAACATGATCATCTCATACAACAACTTATATCTCATCATGTCTTGACCATATCACATCACAACAAGCCCCGCAAAAACAAGTTAGACGTCCTCTACTTTGTTGTTGCAAGTTTTACGTGGCTGCTACGGGCTGAGCAAGAACCGTTCTTACCTACGCATCAAAAACCACAACACGGTATAGTGATTACTTTTTGATCTTCAGAAAGAACCCTATTCATTGAATCCGATTCAGCTAAAGCTGGAGAAACAGACACCCACTAGCCACCTGTGTGCGAAGCACGTCGGTAGAACCAGTCTCGCGTAAGCGTACGCGTAATGTCGGTCTAGGCCGCTTCATCCAACAATGCCGAGGAATCAAGAATCAACTAGTGACGGCAAGCAATATGTATATACCCATGCCCACAACTCCTTTGTGTTATACTCGTGCATATGACATCTACGCATAAACCTGGCTCGGTTGCCACTGTTGGGGAACGTAGTAATTTCAAAAAAATTCCTACACACACGCAAGATCATGGTGATGCATAGCAACGAGAGGGGAGAGTATCGTCTACGTACCCTCGTAGACCATAAGCGGAAGCGTTATGAGAACACAGTTGATGTAGTCGAACGTCTTCACGATCCGACTGATCCAAGTACCGAACGCACGACATCTCCGAGTTCAGCACACGTTCAGCTTGATGACGTCCCACGAACTCCGAACATATGCAGATATGGCCTCCGAACACTGAGACCGAAAGGTCGAGAGTGAATCATATAGTAGATATGATCAACGTAGTGATGTTCACCATTGAAAACTACTCCATCTAACGTGATGATCGGACATGGTTTAGTTGATATGGATCACGTGATCACTTAGATGATTAGAGGGATGTCTATCTAAGTGGGAGTTCTTAAGTAATATGATTAATTGAACTTTAATTTATCATGAACTTAGTACCTAATAGTATTTTGCATGTCTATGTTGTTGTAGATAAATGGTCTGTGCTGTTATTCCATTGAATTTAATGTGTTCCTAGTGAAAGCTAAGTTGAAAGATTATGGTAGCAATTACATGGACTGAGTCCGTAACTTGAGGATTATCCTCATTGCTGCATAGAAGAATTACGTCTTGGAAGCACCGCTGGGTGCCAAACCCGCTGCAGGAGCAACGCCAGATGTTATGAACACTTGGCAGAGCAAAGCTGATGACTACTCTTTAGTTCATTGTGCCATGCTTTACGGCTTAGAACCAGGACTTCAATGACGTATTGAATGTCATGGAGCATATGAGATGTTCCAGGAGTTGAAGTTAATATTTCAAGCAAATGCCCGGATTGAGAGATATGAAGTCTCCAATAAGTTCTACAACTGCAAAATGGAGGAGAATAGTTCTGTTAGTGAACATATACTCAGAATGTCTGGGTACCAGAATCACTTGACTTAGCTGGGAGTTAATCTTCCAGTTGATAGTGTCATTGACAGAGTTCTTCAATCACTGCCACCAAGCTACAAGAGCTTCGTGATGAACTATAATATGCAAGGGATGGATAAGATGATTCCCAAGCTCTTTGCAATGCTAAAGGCTGCGGAGGTAAAAATCAAGAAGGAGCATCAAGTATTGATGGTCAACAAGACCACTAGTTTCAAGAAAAAGGGTAGAGGGAAGAAGGAGAACTTCAAGAAGAATGGCAAGCAAGTTGCTGCTCAAGTGAAGAAGCCCAAGTCTGGACCTAAGCCTGAGACTGAGTGCTTCTACTGCAAAGGGATTGGTCACTGGAAGCGGAACTACCCCAAGTATTTGACGGATAAGAAGGATGGCAAACTGAAAGGTATATTTAATATACATGTTATTGATGTGTACCTTACTAATTCTCGTAGTAGCGCCTGGGTATTTGATACTGGTTCTGTTGCTAATATTTGCAATGCAAAACGGGGGCTACGTATTAAGCGAAGATTGGCTAAGGACGAGGTGATGATGTGCGTGGGAAATAGTTCCAAAGTCGACGTGATCGCCGTCGGCACGCTACCTCTACATCTACCTTCGGGATTAGTTTTAGACCTGAATAATTGTTATATGGTGCCAGCGTTAAGCATGAACATTATATCTGGATCTTGTTTGATGCGAGACGGTTATTCATTTAAATCATAGACTAATGGTTGTTCTATTTATATGAGTAATATCTTTTATGGTCATGCACCCTTAATGAGTGGTCTATTTTTACTAAATCTTGATAGTATTGATACACATATTCATAGTATTGAAGCCAAAAGATATAAGTTTAATAACTATAGTGCAACTTATTTGTGGCACTACCGTTTAGGTCATATTGGTGTAAAGCGCATGAAGAAACTCCATGTTGATGGGATTTTGGAATCACTTGATTATGAATCAGTTGATGCTTGTGAACCATGCCTCATGGGCAAGATGACTAAGACTCCGTTCTCCGAAACAATGGAACGAGCAATAGACTTATTGTAAATTATACATACTGATGTATGCGGTCCGATGACTGTTGATGCTCGTGCTGGGTATTGATGTCTACTACACAACCTTCTTCTTGTAGACATTGTTGGGCCTCCAAGTGTAGAGGTTTGTAGGACAGTAGCAAATTTCCCTCAAGTGGATGACCTAAGGTTTATCAATCCATGGGAGGCGTAGGATGAAGATGGTCTCTCTCAAACAACCCTGCAACCAAATAACAAAGAGTCTCTTGTGTCCCCAACACACCCAATACAATGGTAAATTGTATAGGTGCACTAGTTCGGCAAAGAGATGGTGATACAAGTGCAATATGGATGGTAGATATAGGTTTTTGTAATCTGAAAATATAAAAAACAGCAAGGTAGCAAGTGGTAAAAGTGAGTGTAAACGGTATTGCAATGCTAGGAAAAAAAGGCCTAGGGTTCATACTTTCACTAGTGCAAGTTCTCTCAACAATAATAACATAATTGGATCATATAACTATCCCTCAACATCCAACAAAGAGTCACTCCAAAGTCACTAATAGAGGAGAACAAACGAAGAGATTATTGTAGGGTACGAAACCACCTCAAAGTTATTCTTTCTAATCGATCTATTCAAGAGTCCGTAGTAAAATAACACAAAGCTATTCTTTTCGTTCAATCTATCCTATAGTTCGTACTAGAATAACACCTTAAGACACAAATCAACCAAAACCCTAATGTCACCTAGATAATCCAATGTCACCTCAAGTATCCGTGGGTATGATTATACGTTATGCATCACACAATCTCAGATTCAACCAACACAAAGAACTTCAAAGAGTGCCCCAAAGTTTCTACCGGAGAGTCAAGACGAAAACGTGTGCCAACCCCTATGCATAAGTTCACGAGGTCATGGAACTCGCAAGTTGATCACCAAAACATACATCAAGTGGGTCACGTGAATATCCCATTGTCACCACATATAAACACATGCAAGACATACATCAAGTGTTCTCAAATCCTTAAAGACTCAATCCGATAAGATAACTTCAAAGGGAAAACTCAATCCATTACAAGAGAGTAGAGGGGAAGAAACATCATAAGATCCAACTATAATAGAAAAGCTCGCGATACATCAAGATCGTGCTGAATCAAGAACATGAGAGAGAGAGAGAGATCAAATACATAGCTACTGGTACATACCCTCAGCCCCGAGGGTGAACTACTCCATCGTCGTCATGGAGAGCGCCAGGATGATGAAGATGGCCACCGGAGAGGGATTCCCCCCTCCGGCAGGGTGTCGGAACGGGTATAGATTGGTTTTCGGTGGCTACGGAGGCTTGCGGCGGTGGAACTCCCGATCTAGGTTATGTTCTGGAAGTTTGGGTATATATAGGAGGTGTTAGCATCGGGGACAAGTCAGGGGTGTCTCCGAGGCGGTCACGAGGTAGGGGCGCGGGTAGGGCGCACCCCCCACCCTCGTGGGTGCCTCGGGACTCTTCTGGCCCATCTCCGATACTCCGTGGGCTTCTTCTGGTCCAAAAATAATCTTCGTGAAATTTCAGGTCAATTGGACTCTGTTTGGTTTTCCTTTTCTGCAATACTCAAAAACAAGGAAAAAACAGAAACTGGCACTGGGCTCTAGGTTAATATGTTAGTCCCAAAAATAATATAAAATAGCATATAAATGCATATAAAACATCCTAGATGGATAATATAGTAGCATGGGACAATCAAAAATTATAGATACATTGGAGACGTATCAGGTATCGTTATTTTCTGACCTTCACGGATGATTTGAGAAGATATGGGTATCCACTTGATGAAACATAAGTCTGAAACATTTGAAAAGTTCAAAGAATTTCAGAGTGAAGTGGAAAATCATCGTAACAAGAAAATTAAGTTTCTATGATCTGATCGTGGAGGAGAATACTTGAGTTATGAGTTTGGTCTTCATTTGAAACAATGCGAAATAGTTTCGCAACTCATGCCACTTGGAACACCACAGCGTAGTGGTGTGTCCGAATGTCGTAACCGCACTTTATTAGATATGGTGCGATCTATGATGTCTCTTACTGATTTACCGCTATCGTTTTGGGGTTATGCTTTAGAGACGGCTGCATTCACGTTAAATAGGGCACCATCAAAATCCATTGAGACGACACCTTATGAACTATGGTTTGGCAAGAAACCCAAGTTGTCGTTTCTTAAAGTTTGGGGCTGCGATGCTTATGTGAAAAAGCTTCAACCTGATAAGCTCGAACCCAAATCGGAGAAATGTGTCTTCATAGGATACCCAAAAGAGACTGTTGGTTACACCTTCTATCATAGATCCGAAGGCAAGATATTCGTTGCTAAGAATGGATCCTTTCTAGAGAAGGAGTTTCTCTCGAAAGAAGTGAGTGGGAGGAAAGTAGAACTTGATGAGGTAATTGTACCTACTCCCTTATTGGAAAGTAGTTCATCACAAAAATCAGTTCTAGTGATTCCTACACCAATTAGTGAGGAAGCTAATGATGATGATCATGAAACTTCTGATCAAGTTACTACCGAACCTCATAGGTCAACCAGAGTAAGATCCGCACCAGAGTGGTACGGTAATCCTATTCTGGAAGTCATGTTACTTGACCATGATGAACCTACGAACTATGAGGAAGTGATGATGAGCCCAGATTCCGCAAAATGGCATGAGGCCATGAAATCTGAGATGGGATCCATGTATGAGAACAAAGTGTGGACTTTCATTGACTTGCCCGACAATCGGCAAGCCATATAGAATAAATGGATCTTCAAGAAGAAGACTAACGCTGACAGTAATATTACTGTCTACAAAGCTCGACTTGTTGCGAAAGGTTTTTGACAAGTTCAAGGAGTTGACTACGATGAGACCTTCTCACCCGTAGAGATTCTTAAGTCCGTCCGAATCATGTTAGCAATTGCCGGATTTTATGATTATGAAATTTGGCAAATGGATGTCAAAACTGCATTCCTTAATGGATATCTTAAAGAAGAGTTGTATATGATGCAACCGGAAGGTTTTGTCGATCCAAAAGGTGTTAACAAAGTGTGCAAGCTCCAGCGATCCATTTATGGATGGGTGCAAGCCTCTCGGAGTTGGAATATACGCTTTGATAGTGTGATCAAAGCATATGGTTTTTATACAGACTTTTGGAAAAGCTTGTATTTACAAGAAAGTGAGTGGGAGCTCTGTAGCATTTCAGATATTATATGTGGATGACATATTGCTGATCGAAAATGATACTGAATTTCTGAATAGCATAAAAGGATACTTGAATAAGAATTTTTCAATGAAAGACCTTGGTGAAGCTGCTTATATATTGGGCATCAAGATCTATAGAGATAGATAAGGACGCTTAATTGGACTTTCATAAAGCACATACCTTGGTAAATTTTTGAAGAACTTCAGAATGGATCAAGCAAAGAAAGGTCCTTGCATGTGTTACAAGGTGTGAAGTTGAGTCAGACTCAATGCCTGACCACTGCAGAAGATAGAGAGAAAATGAAAGTCATTCCCTATAATTCAGCCATAGGTTCTATCATGTATGCAATGCAGTGTACCAGACCTGATGTGTGCCTTGCTATTAGTTTAGCAGGGAGGTACCAAAGTAATCCAGGAGTGGATCACTGGACAACAGTCAAGAACATCCTGAAATACCTGAAAAGGACTAAGGATATGTTTCTCATTTATCAGGTGACAAAGAGCTCATCGTAAACGGATACGTCGATGCAAGCTTTGACACTGATCCGGATGACTCTAAGTCACAAACCGGATACATATTTTTATTGAATGGTGGAGCTTTCAGTTGGTGCAGTTCCAAGCAGAGCATCGTGGCAGGATCTACGTGTGAAGCGAAGTACATGGCTTCTTCAGAAGCAGCAAATGAAGGAGTCTGGATGTAGGAGTTCATATCTGATCTAGGTGTCATACCTAGTGCATCAGATCCAATGAAAATCTTGTGTGACAATACTGGTGCAATTGCCTTGGCAAAGGAATCCAGATTTCACAAGAGAACCAAGCACATCAAGAGACGCTTCAATTCCATCCGCGATCAAGTCAAGGAGGGAGAAATAGAGATTTGCAAGATACATACGGATCTGAATGTTGTAGACCCATTGACTAAGCCTCTCTCACGAGCAAAACATGATCAACACCAAGACTCCATAGGTGTTAGAATCATTACAATATAATCTAGATTATTGACTCTAGTGCAAGTGGTAGACTGAAGGAAATATGCCCTAGAGGCAATAACAAAGTTGTTATATATATTTCCTTATATCATGATAAATGTTTATTATTCATGCAAGAATTGTATTAACCGGAAACTTAGTACATGTTTGAATACATAGACAAACAGAGTGTCACTAGTATGCCTCTACTTGACTAGCTTGTTAATCAAATATGGTTAAGTTTCCTAACCATAGAGATGAGTTGTCATTTGATGAACGGGATCACATCATTAGAGAATGATGTGATTGACTTGACCCATCCATTAGCTTAGCACTATGATCGTTTAAGTTTATTGCTATTGCTTTCTCCATGACTTATACATGTTCCTATGACTATGAGATTATGCAACTCCCGAATACCGAAGGAACACTTAGTGTGCTATCAAATGTCACAATGTAACTAGGTGACTATAAAGATGCTCTATAGGTGTCTCCGATGGTGTTTGTTGAGTTGGCATAGATCGATATTAGGATTTGTCACTCCGATTGTCGGAAAGGTATCTCTGGGCCCTCTCGGTAATGCACATCACTATAAGCCTTGCAAGCAATGTCACTAATGATTTAGTTGCGGGATGTTGCATTACAGAACGAGTAAAGAGACTTGCCGGTAACGAGATTGAACTAGGTATTGAGATACCGACGATCGAATCTCGGGCAAGTAACATACCGATGACAAAGGGAACAACGTATGTTGTTATGCGGTTTGACCGATAAAGTTCTTCGTAGGATATGTAGGAACCAATATGAGCATCTAGGTTCCGCTATTGGTTATTGACCGGAAGTGAGTCTCAGTCATGTCTACATAGTTCTCGAACCCGTAGGGTCTGCATGCTTAACATTCGATGACGATCGGTATTACGAGTTTATGTGTTTTGATGTACCAAAGGTAGTTCGGAGTCCGAATGTGATCACGGACATGACGAGGAGTCTTGAAATGGTCGAGACATAAAGATCGATATATTGGAAGGCTATGTTTAGACATTGGAATGGTTCCGGATGAGTTTGGGCATTTACCGGAGTATCGGGGGGTTACCGGAACCCCCCGGGGAGTCAATGGGCCTTATTGGGCCTTAGTGGGAGAGAGGAGGAGGCGGCCAGGTGGAGGGTGCGCCCCCCCCAAGCCCAATCCGAATTGGGTGCCCCCCCCTTTCCTTCCCTCTTTCTCCCTCTTCCTTCTTCTCCTACTCCATCTAGGGAGGGGGGAACCTACTCCTACTCGGACTAGGACCCCCCTTCGGCGCGCCATAGAGAGGGCCGGCCCTCCCCTCCCCCTTCCTTTATATATGGGGGAGGGGGCACCCCATAGACACACAAGTTGACAGTTGTCTTAGCCGTGTGCGGTGCCCCCCTCCACAGATTTCCACCTCGGTCATATCGTTGTAGTGCTTAGGCGAAGCCCTGTGTCGATAACTTCATCATCACCGTCATCATGCCATTGCGCTGACAAAACTCTCTCTCGGCCTCAGCTGGATCAAGAGTACGAGGGACGTCATCAAACTGAACGTGTGCAGATCGCGGAGGTGCCGGGCGTTCGGTACTTGATCAGTGGGATCGCGAAGACGTTCGAATACATCAACCGCGTTACATACTCTTCCCCGCTCGTTGCTATGCATCACCTAGATGGATCTTACGTGTGCGTAGGAAATTTTTGAAATACTACGTTCCCCAATAGTGGCATCCGAGCCAGGTTTATGCGTAGATGTTATATGCGCGAGTAGAACACAAAGGAGTTGTGGGCGTGGGTATATACATATTGCTTGCCATCACTAGTTGATTATTGATTCAGCGGTATTGTTGGATGAAGCGGCTCAGACCGACATTACACGTAGCTTACACGAGACCGGTTCTACCGACGTGATTCACACACAGGTGGCTAGTGGGTGTCTGTTTCTCCAACTTTAGTTGAATCGGTTTCAATGAACAGGGTTCTTTCTGAAGATCAAAAAACAATCACTATACTACGTTGTGGTTTTGATGCATAGGTAAGAACGGTTCTTGCTAGAAGTCCGTAGCAGCCACGTAAAACTTGCAACAACAAAGTAGAGGACGTCTAACTTGTTTTTGCACAGCATGTTGTGATGTGATATGGTTAAGACGTGATTATATAAATTGTTGTATGAGATCATCATGTTTTGTAACACTGTTATCGGCAGGAGTCATATAGTTGTCGCTTTATTATATGAAACGCAATTGCCATGTAATTGCTTTACTTTATCACTAAGCGGTAGCGATAGTTGATACGTCTCCAACGTATCTATAATTTTTGATTGCTCCATGCTATATTATCTACTGTTTTGGGCAATATTGGGCTTTACTATCCACTTTTATATTACTTTTAGGACTAACCTATTAACCGGAGGCCTAGCCCAGATTTGCTGTTTTATGCCTAATTCAGTGTTTTGAAGAAAAGGAATATCAGACGGAGTCGAAACGGAACGAAATCAACTGGAGAAGTTATTTTTGGAAGGAAACACACCTGATGGACTTGGAACCCACGTCAGAAGATACGGGAGCTGCCCATGAGGGTGGGGGGCGCCCCCCCTAGGGCGCGCCCCCTGCCTCGTGGGGCCCCCGTGGCTCCCCTGACGTGCTTCTTCTGCCTATATAACTCCACGTACCCTAAAACTTCTAGAACGCATAATAGATCGGGAGTTCCGCTGCCAGAAGCCTCCGTAGCCACCAAAAACCAATCTAGACCCGTTCTGGCACCCTGCCGGAGGGGGCAATCCTTCCCAAGTGTCCATCTTCATCATCACAGTGCTCTCCATGACGAGGAGGGAGTAGTTCTTCCTCGGGGCTGAGGGTATGTACCAGTAGCTATGTGTATGATCTCTCTCTCTCTCTTGTGTTCTTGATTTGGCACGATCTTGATGTATCGCGAGCTTTGCTATTATAGTTGGATCTTATGTTTCTCCTCCCCCTCTTCTCTCTTGTAATGAATTGAGTTTCCCCTTTGAAGTTATCTTATCGGATTGAGTCTTTAAAGACTTGATAACACTTGATGTATGTCTTGTCATGGATATCTGTGGTGACAATGGGATACCACGTGCCACTTGATGTATGTTTTGGTGACCAACTTGCGGGTTTCGTGACATTGGGAACCTATGCATAGGGGTTGGCACACGTTTTCGTCGTGATTCTCCGGTAGAAACTTTGGGGCACTCTTTGAGGTCCTTTGTGTTTGTTGAATAGATGAATCTGAGATTGTGTGATGCATATCGTATAATCATACCCACGGATACTTGAGGTGACATTAGGGTTTTGGTTGATTTGTATCTTAACGTGTTATTCTAGTACGAACTCTAGGGCTGTTTGTGACACTTATAGGAATAGCCCAACGGATTGATTGGAAAGAATAACTTTAAGGTGGTTTCGTACCCTACCATAATCTCTTCGTTCGTTCTCCGCTATTAGTGACTTTGGAGTGACTCTTTGTTGCATGTTGAGGGATAGTTATGTGATCCAATTATGTTAGTATTGTTGAGGGAACTTACTGTTGGAAATATGCCCTAGAGGCAATAAATGATTATTATATTTCTTTGTTCATGATAATTGTCTATTATTCATGCTATAATTGTATTATCCGGAAATCGTAATACATGTGTGAATACATAGACCACAATGTGTCCCTAGTGAGCCTCTAGTTGACTAGCTCGTTGATCAACAGATAGTCATGGTTTCCTGGCTATGGACATGGGGATGTCATTGATAACGGGATCACATCATTAGGAGAATGGTGTGATGGACAAGACCCAAACCTAAGCATAGCATAAAGATCATGTAGTTCGTTTGCTGTAGCTTTTCTAGATGTCAAGTATCATTTCCTTATACCATGAGATTGTGCAACTCCCGGATACCGTAGGAGTGCCTTGGGTGTGCCAAACGTCACAACGTAATTGGGTGACTATAAAGGTACATTACAGGTATCTCCGAAAGTGTCTGTTGGGTTGGCACGAATCGATACTGGGATTTGTCACTCCGTATGACGGAGAGGTATCTCTGGGCCCACTCGGTAATGCATAATCATAATGAGCTCAATGTGATCAAGTGGTTCATCACGGGATCATGCATTACGGTACGAGTAAAGTGACTTGCCGGTAATGAGACTGAACAAGGTATTGGGATACCGATGATCGAGTCTCCGGCAAGTAACGTACCGATTGACAAAGGGAATTGAGTACGGGATTGATTAGGTCCTCGACATCGTGGTTCATCCGATGAGATCATCGAGGAGCATGTGGGAGCCAACATGGGTATCCAGATCCCGCTGTTGGTTATTGACCAGAGAATCGTCTCGGTCATGTCTGCTTGTCTCCCGAACCCGTAGGGTCTACACACTTAAGGTTCGGTGACGCTAGGGTTGTATAGATATGAGTATGCAGTGATCCGAAAGTTGTTCGGAGTCCCGGATGAGATCCTGGATGTCACGAGGAGTTCCGGAATTGTCCGGAGGTGAAGAATTATATATAGGAAGTGTAGTTTCGGCCATCGGGAAAGTTTCGGGGTCACCGGTATTGTACCGGGACCACCGGATGGGTCCCGGGGGTCCATCGGGTGGGGCTACCCATCCCGGAGGGCCCCATGGGCTGAAGTGGGGAGGGGAACCAGCCCATAGTGGGCTGGTGCACCCCCCCCTTGGGCCCCCATGCGCCTAGGGTTGGGAACCCTAGGGGAGGGGGCGCCTCCACTTGCCTTGGGGGGTACTCCACCCCCTTGGCCGCTGCCCCCCCTAGGAGATCCCATCTCCTAGGGCCGGCGCACCCCCCTAGGGGGCCTATATAAAGGGGGGGGAGGGCAGCCGCACCTCAAGCCTTGGCGCCTCCCTCTCGCTGCTACACCTCTCCCTCTTGCAGAAGCTCGACGAAGCCCTGCTACGATCACTGCTGCATCCACCACCACGCCGTCGTGCTGCTGGATCTTCATCAACCTCTCCTCCCCCCTTGCTGGATCAAGAAGGAGGAGACGTCTTCCCAACCGTACATGTGTTGAACGCGGAGGTGCCGTCCATTCGGCACTTGGTCATCGGTGATTTGGATCACGGCGAGTACGACTCCATCATCCCCGTTCTCTTGAACGCTTCCGCTTGCGATCTACAAGGGTATGCAGATGCACTCCCCTCTCGTTGCTAGATGACTCCATAGATAGATCTTGGTGAAATGTAGAGATTTTTTTTTGTTTTCTACAATGTTCCCCAACAGTGGCATCATGAGCTAGGTCTATGCGTAGTTACTATGCACGAGTAGAACACAAAGTAGTTGTGGGTGTCGATATTGTCAATTTGCTTGCCGTTACTAGTCTTATCTTGATTCGGCGGCATCGTGGGATGAAGCGGCCCGGACCAACCTTACACGTATGCTTACGTGAGACCGGTTCCACCGACTGACATGCACTAGTTGCATAAGGTGGCTGGCGGGTGTCTGTCTCTCCCACTTTAGTCGGATCAGATTCGATGAACAGGGTCCTTATGAAGGGTAAATAGAAATTGGCAATTCACATTGTGGTTCTGGCGTAGGTAAGAAACATTCTTGCTAGAAACCTATAGCAGCCACGTAAAAACTTGCAACAACAATTAGAGGACATCTAACTTGTTTTTGCAGCAAGTGTTTTGTGATGTGATATGGCCAAAGGTTGTGATGAATGATGAATGATATATGTGATGTATGAGATTGATCATGTTCTTGTAATAGGAATCACGACTTGCATGTCGATGAGTATGACAACCGGTAGGAGCCATAGGAGTTGTCTTTATTTATTTATGACCTGCGTGTCAACATAAACGTCATGTAATTACTTTACTTTATTGCTAAAGCGTTAGCCATAGTAGTAGAACTAATAGATGACGAGACAACTTCAAGAAGACACGATGATGGAGATCATGATGATGGAGATCATGGTGTCATGCCGGTGACAAGATGATCATGGAGCCCCAAGATGGAGATCAAAGGAGCTATATGATATTGGCCATATCATGTCACTATTATTTGATTGCATGTGATGTTTATCATGTTTTTGCATCTTGTTTACTTAGAACAACGGTAGTAAATAAGATGATCCCTCATAATAATTTCAAGAAAGTGTTCCCCCTAAGTGTGCGCCGTTGCGACAGTTCGTTGTTTTGAAGCACCACGTGATGATCGGGTGTGATAGATTCCAACGTTCACATACAACGGGTGTAAGACAGATTTACACACACAATACACTTAGGTTGACTTGACGAGCCTAGCATGTACAGACATGGCCTTGAAACACAGAAGACCGAAAGGTCGAGCATGAGTCGTATAGAAGATACAATCAACATGAAGATGTTCACCGATGTTGACTAGTCCGTCTCACGTGATGACCGGACATGGCCTAGTTAACTTGGATCATGTTATACTTAGATGACTGGAGGGATGTCTATCTGAGTGGGAGTTCATTGAATAATTTGATTAGATGAACTTAATTATCATGATCTTAGTCTAAAATCTTTACAACATGTATTGTAGATCAAATGGCCAACGTTGTCCTCAACTTCAACGCATTCCTAGAGAAAACCAAGCTGAAAGACGATGGCAGCAACTATACGGACTGGGTCCGGAACCTGAGGATCATCCTCATAGCTGCCAAGAAAGATTATGTCCTACAAGCACCGCTAGGTGAAGCACCTGCTCTCCCTGCAGAACAAGATGTTATGAACGCTTGGCAGACACGTGCTGATGATTACTCCCTCGTTCAGTGCGGCATGCTTTACAGCTTAGAACCGGGGCTCCAAAAGCGTTTTGAGAGACACGGAGCATATGAGATGTTCGAAGAGCTGAAAATGGTTTTTCAAGCTCATGCCTCGGTCGAGAGATATGAAGTCTCCAACAAGTTCTTCAGCTGTAAGATGGAGGAAAACAGTTCTGTCAATGAGCACATACTCACTATGTTTGGGTTACATAACCGCTTGACTCATCTGGGAGTTAATCTCCCGGATGACGCGGTCATTGACAAAATCCTTCAGTCGCTTCCACCGAGCTACAAGAGCTTTGTGATGAACTTCAATATGCAGGGGATGGAAAAGACCATTCCTGAAGTATTTGCAATGCTGAAATCAGCAGAGGTAGAAGTCAAAAAGGAACATCAAGTGTTGATGGTGAATAAAACCACTAAGTTCAAGAAAGGCAAGGGTAAGAAGAACTTCAAGAAGGACGGCAAGGGGGTTGCCGCGCCCGGTAAGCAAGCTGCCGGGAAGAAGCCAAAGAATGGACCCAAGCCCGAGACTGAGTGCTTTTATTGCAAGGGAAGTGGTCACTGGAAACGGAACTGCCCCAAATACTTAGCGGACAAGAAGGCCGGCATCACGAAAGGTATATGTGATATACATGTAATTGATGTGTACCTTACCAGTACTCGTAGTAGCTCCTGGGTATTTGATACCGGTGCAGTTGCTCACATTTGTAACTCAAAGCAGGAGTTGCGGAATAAGCGGAGACTGGCGAAGGACGAGGTGATGATGCGCGTCGGGAATGGTTCCAAGGTCGATGTGATCGCCGTCGGCATGCTACCTCTACATTTACCTACGGGATTAGTTTTAAACCTCAATAATTGTTATTTAGTGCCAGCTTTGAGCATGAACATTGTATCAGGATCTCGTTTAATTCGAGATGGCTACTCATTTAAATCCGAGAATAATGGTTGTTCTATTTATATGAGAGATATGTTTTATGGTCATGCTCCGATGGTGAATGGTTTATTCTTAATCAATCTCGAGCGTAATGCTACACATATTCATAGTGTGAATACCAAAAGATGTAAGGTTGATAATGATAGTCCCACATACTTGTGGCACTGCCGCCTTGGTCACATAGGTGTCAAACGCATGAAGAAGCTCCATGCAGATGGACTTTTAGAGTCTCTTGATTACCAATCATTTGACACGTGCGAACCATGCCTCATGGGTAAAATGACCAAGACTCCGTTCTCAGGAACGATGGAGCGAACAACCAACTTATTGGAAATCATACATACTGATGTGTGCGGTCCAATGAGTGTTGAGGCTTGCGGTGGCTATCGTTATGTTCTCACCCTCACTGATGACTTGAGTAGATATGGGTATGTCTATTTAATGAAACATAAGTCTGAGACCTTTGAAAAGTTCAAGGAATTTCAGAGTGAGGTTGAGAATCAACGTGACAGGAAAATCAAGTTCTTGCGATCAGATCGTGGGGGAGAATACTTGAGTCATGAATTTGGCACACACTTAAGAAAATGTGGAATAGTTTCACAACTCACACCACCTGGAACACCTCAGCGTAATGGTGTGTCCGAACGTCGTAATCGCACTCTATTAGATATGGTGCGATCTATGATGTCTCTTACCGATTTACCGCTATCATTTTGGGGCTATGCTTTAGAGACTGCCGCATTCACTTTAAATAGGGCTCAGTAGAAATCCGTTGAGATGACACCGTATGAATTATGGTTTGGGAAGAAACCTAAGCTGTCGTTTCTAAAAGTTTGGGGATGCGATGCTTATGTCAAGAAACTTCAACCTGAAAAGCTCGAACCCAAGTCGGAAAAATGCGTCTTCATAGGATACCCTAAAGAAACTATTGGGTATACCTTCTACCTCAGATCCGAAGGCAAGATCTTTGTTGCCAAGAATGGATCCTTTCTAGAGAAAGAGTTTCTCTCGAAAGAAGTAAGTGGGAGGAAAGTAGAACTTGATGAAGTATTACCTCTTGAACCAGAAAGTGGCGCAACTCAAGAAAATGTTCCTGAGGTGCCTGCACCGACTAGAGAGGAAGTTAATGATGATGATCATGAAACTTCAGATCAAGTTGCTACTGAACTTCGTAGGTCCACAAGGACACGTTCCGCACCAGAGTGGTACGGCAACTCTGTATTGGAAATCATGTTGTTAGACAACGGTGAACCTTCGAACTATGAAGAAGCGATGGCGGGCCCAGATTCCGACAAATGGCTGGAAGCCATGAAATCCGAGATAGGATCCATGTATGAAAATGAAGTATGGACTTTGACTGACTTGCCTGTTGAGCGGCAAGCCATAGAAAATAAATGGATCTTTAAGAAGAAGACAGACGCGGATGGTAATGTGACCATCTATAAAGCTCGGCTTGTCGCTAAGGGTTATCGACAAGTTCAAGGGGTTGACTACGATGAGACTTTCTCACCCGTAGCGAAGCTGAAGTCCGTCTGAATCATGTTAGCAATTGCCGCATTCTATGATTATGAGATATGTCAAATGGACGTCAAAACGACATTCCTTAATGGTTTCCTTAAGGAAGAATTGTATATGATGCAGCCGGAAGGTTTTTCGATCCTAAGAATGCTGACAAGGTGTGCAAGCTCCAACGCTCGATTTATGGGCTGGTGCAAGCATCTCGGAGTCGGAACATTCGCTTTGATGAGATGATCAAATCGTTTGGGTTTATGCAGACTTATGGAGAAGCTTGCATTTACAAGAAAGTGAGTGGGAGCTCTGTAGCATTTCTCATATTGTATGTGGATGACATACTGTTGATGGGAAATGTCATAGAATTCTTGGAAAGCATAAAGGCCTATTTGAATAAGTGTTTTTCAATGAAGGACCTTGGAGAAGCTGCTTATATATTAGGCATCAAGATCTATAGAGATAGATCGAGATGCCTCATTGGTCTTTCATAGAGTACGTACCTTGACAAGATATTGAAGAAGTTCAAAATGGATCAGTCAAAGAAGGGGTTCTTGCCTGTATTACAAGGTACGAGATTGAGCTTGGCTCAATGCCCGACCACGGCAGAAGATAGAGAAAAGATGAGTGTCGTCCCCTATGCCTCGGCCATAGGGTCTATCATGTATGCTATGCTGTGTACCAGACCTGATGTAAACCTTGCCGTGAGTTTGGTACGAAGGTACCAAAGTAATCCCGGCATGGAACACTGGACAGCGGTCAAGAATATCCTGAAGTACCTGAAAAGGACCAAGGAAATGTTTCTCGTTTATGGAGGTGACGAAGAGCTCGTCGTAAAGGGTTACGTCGATGCTAGCTTCGACACAGATCTGGATGACTCTAAGTCACAAACCGGATACGTGTATATTTTGAATGGTGGGGCAGTAAGCTGGTGCAGTTGCAAGCAAAGCGTTGTGGTGGGATCTACATGTGAAGCGGAGTACATAGCAGCCTCGGAGGCAGCACACGAAGCAGTCTCGGTGAAGGAGTTCATTACCGACCTAGGAGTCATACCCAATGCGTCGGGCTCGATGACTCTCTTCTGTGACAACACTGGAGCTATTGCCCTTGCCAAGGAGCCCAGGTTTCACAGGAAGACCAGGCATATCAAGCGTCGCTTCAACTTCATTCGTGAAAGTGTTCAAAATGGAGACATAGAGATTTGTAAAGTACATACGGACCTGAATGTAGTAGATCAGTTGACTAAACCTCTCCCTAGAGCAAAACATGATCAATTCCATGGGTGTTCAATTCATCACAATGTAACTAGATGATTGACTCTAGTGCAAGTGGGAGAATGATGTGATGGACAACACCCAAACCTAAGCATAGCACAAAGATCATGTACTTCGTTTGCTGTAGCTTTTCTGGATGTCAAGTATCATTTCCTTAGACCATGAGATTGTGCAACTCCCGGATACCGTAGGAGTGCCTTGGGTGTGCCAAACGTCACAACGTAACTGGTGACTATAAAGGTACATTACAGGTATCTCCGAAAGTGTTTGTTGGGTTGGCACGAATCGAGACTGGGATTTGTCACTCCATATGACGGAGAGGTATCTCTGGGCCCACTCGGTAATGCATCATCATAATGAGCTCAATGTGATCAAGTGGTTCATCACGGGATCATGCATTACGGTACGAGTAAAGTGACTTGCCGGTAACGAGACTGAACAAGGTATTGGGATACCGACGATCGAGTCTCCGGCAAGTAACGTACCGATTGACAAAGGGAATTGAGTACGGGATTGATTAGGTCCTCGACATTGTGGTTCATCCGATGAGATCATCGAGGAGCATGTGGGATCCAACATGGGTATCCAGATCCCGCTGTTGGTTATTGACCAGAGAATCGTCTCGGTCATGTCTGCTTGTCTCCCGAACCCGTAGGGTCTACACACTTAAGGTTCGGTGACGCTAGGGTTGTATAGATATGAGTATGCAGTAATCTAAAAGTTGTTCGGAGTCCCGGATGAGATCCTGGACGTCACGAGGAGTTCCGGAATTGTCCGGAGGTGAAGAATTATATATAGGAAGTGTAGTTTCGGTCATCGGGAAAGTTCCGGGGTCACCGGTATTGTACCGGGACCACCGGATGGGTCCCGGGGGTCCATCGGGTGGGTCCACCCATCCCGGAGGGCCCCATGGGCTGAAGTGGGGAGGGGAACCAGCCCATAGTGGGCTGGTGCGCCCCCCTTGGGCCCCCCATGCGCCTAGGGTTGGGAACCCTAGGGGAGGGGGCGCCTCCACTTGCCTTGGGGGGTACTCCACCCCCTTGGCCGCCGCCCCCCTAGGAGATCCCATCTCCTAGGGCCGGAGCACCCCCTAGGGGGCCTATATAAAGGGGGGGAGGGAGGGCAGTTGCACCTCAAGCCTTGGCGCCTCCCTCTCCCCTGCTACACCTCTCCCTCTCGTAGAAGCTCGGCGAAGCCCTGCTACGATCACTGCTGCATCCACCACCACGCCGTCGTGCTGCTGGATCTTCATCAACCTCTCCTCCCCCCTTGCTGGATCAAGAAGGAGGAGACGTCTTCCCAACCGTACGTGTGTTGAACGCGGAGGTGCCGTCCGTTCGGCACTTGGTCACCGGTGATTTGGATCAGGGCGAGTACGACTCCATCATCCCCGTTCTCTTGAACGCTTCCGCTCGCGATCTACAAGGGTATGTAGATGCACTCCCCTCTCGTTGCTAGATGACTCCATAGATAGATCTTGGTGCAACGTAGAGAATTTTTTTTGTTTTCTGCAACGTTCCCCAACACTTACACTAGCGAAAGTATGAACCCTAGGCCTTGTTTCCTATCATTGCAATACCATTTACGCTCACCTTTATTACTTGCTATCTTGTTGTTTTTTATTATTTTAGATTATGAAAACTTTTATCTACTATCCATATTGCACTTGTATCACCATCTCTTCGCCGAACTAGTGCACCTATACAATTTACCATTGTATTGGGTGTGTTGGGGACACAAGGGACTCTTTGTTATTTGGTTGCAGGGTTGCTTGAGAGAGACCATCTTCATCCTACGCCTCCTACGGATTGATAAACCTTAGGGCATCCACTTGAGGGAAATTTGCTACTGTCCTACAAACCTCTGCACTTGGAGGCCCAACAACGTCTACAAGAAGAAGGTTGTGTAGTAGACATCAAGCTCTTTTCTGGCGCCGTTGCCGGGGAGGCAAGGAAAGCGGCACTAACACACCCCGTCAACTAAGCTCTTTTTTGGCGCCATTGCCGGGGAGGTGAGTGCTTGAAGGTATATCTTTAGATCTTGCAATCGAGTATTTTACTTTCTTGTTTTATCACTAGTTTAGTCTATAAAAGAAAACTATAAAAAATGGAATTGAATTTGCCACATACGCTTCACCTTTTTAATATATTTCGTGAGTATGATGGAAAGGATAATTGTGCTCAAGTGCTAGAAGAAGAAATCTATAAAATGTTTGGCACTAAATATATGAATGATGAGCATGATTGCAATGTTGTTAGTATGAATTCCTTGAATATCCATGATGCTAATGATATGCAAAGCCACAAGTTTGGGGAAGCTATGTTTGATGAAGATGATATTTTTTTCTCCCCCAATATTTGATGAGCAAATTTATTATGATAAAAGCATGCCTCCTATTTATGATGATTATATTGATGAAAGTGGATTTCTAGAGGTCATGACTTTATTTTGTGATGAATCCACTATTCCGGAAGAGGTTCCAATTGATTATGAGAACAAAGTTGCTATCTATGATGATTATTGTGATGACTTGTATGCTATAAAGAATAATGATATCCATGAATCTTGTCATCATGATTTTAGTTTTCAATTGGATTATGCCTCACATGATAATTATTTTGTTGAGTTTGCTCCCACTATTATTCATGAGAAGAATTTTGCTTGTGTGGAGAGTAATAAAATTTATATGCTTGTAGATCATGAAAAGAATGCTTTAGGTGCTGGTTATATTGTTGAATTCATTCATGATGATACTGAAAATTATCATGAGGGAGGAACATATGCTTGTAGGAGTTGCAATAATATCAAGTTTCCTCTCTATGTGCTTAAAATTTTGAAGTTATGCTTGTTTTGCTCTCCTATGCTAGTTGATTATTGTTCCCATAAATTGTTTACTCACAAAATCCCTATGCATAGGAAGAGGGTTAGACTTAAATGTGCTAGTCATATTCTTCATGATGCTCTCTTTATGTTTCAATTCTTATCCTTTCTGTGAGCATAATTGAAATCATCATGACTAGCTAGGGGCATTAAACGATAGCGCTTGTTGGGAGGCAACCCAATTTTATTTTAGTTCCTTGCTTTATGCTCCTGTTTAGTAATAAATAATTCATCTAGACTCTGTTTAGATGTGGTTTTATGCTTTTAATTAGTGTTTGTGCCAAGTAGAACCATTGGGAAGACTTGGGGAGAGTCTTGTTGATCATGCTGTAAAAAACAGAAACTTTAGCACTCACGAGAATTGCTGCCATTTTTATTTGGAGAGTGATATTTAGTTAATTCTTTTTGAATATGATTAATAGATAAATTCCTCACGTCCAGCAATTTATTTGAGAATTTTATAAGTTCCAGAAGTATATGTTTGATCTAGATTACTACAGACTATTCTGTTTTTGACAGATTCTGTTTTCTATGTGTTGTTTGCTTATTTTGATGAATCTATGAGTAGTATCGGAGGGTATGAACCATAGATAAGTTGGAATACAGTAGGTTTAACACCAATATAAATAAATAATGAGTTCATTACAGTACCTTGAAGTGGTGATTTATTTTCTTGTACTAATGGAGCTTACGAGTTTTCTGTTAAGTTTTGTGTTGTGAAGTTTTCAAGTTTTGGGTAAGGATTCGATGGACTATGGAATAAGGAGTGGCAAGAGCCTAAGCTTGGGGATGCCCAAGGCACCTCAAGGTAATATTCAAGGATAGCAAAGAGCCTAAGCTTGGGGATGCCCCGGAAGGCATCTCCTCTTTCGTCTTCGTTCATCGGTAACTTTACTTGGAGCTATATTTTTATTCGCCACATGATATGTGTTTTGCTTGGAGCGTCAATTTATTTTGTTAGGATTTTCTTGATGTTTGAATAAAATACCAAGATCTGAAATTATTAAATGTTAGAGAGTCTTCACATAGTTGCATAATTATTCGACTACTCATTGATCTTCACTTATATCTTTCGGAGTAGTTTGTCATTTGCTCTAGTGCTTCACTTATATCCTTTTAGAGCATGGTGGTAGTTTTATTTTGAAGAAATAGATGAACTCTCATGCTTCACTTATATTATTTTGAGAGTCTTAAATAGCATGGTAATTTGCTTAAAATCCTAATATGCTAGGTATTCAAGAATAATAAAATTCTCTTATGAGTGTGTTGAATATTAGGAGAAGTTTGATACTTGATAATTGTTTTGAGATATGGAGATGGTGATATTAGAGTCATGCTAGTTGAGTGGTTATGAATTTGAGAAATACTTGTGTTGAAGTTTGTGATTCCCGTAGCATGCACGTATGGTGAACCGTTATGTGACGAAGTCGGAGCATGATTTATTTATTGATTGTCTTCCTTATGAGTGGCGGTCGGGGACGAGCGATGGTCTTTTCCTACCAATCTATCCCCCTAGGAGCATGCGCATAGTACTTTTTTTCGATAACTAATAGATTTTTGCAATAAGTATGTGAGTTCTTTATGACTAATGTTGAGTCCATGGATTATACGCACTCTCACCCTTCCACCATTGCTAGCCTCTCTAGTACCGTGCAACTTTCGCCGGTACCATAAACCCACCATATACCTTCCTCAAAACAGCCACCATACCTACCTATTATGGCATTTCCATAGCCATTTCGAGATATATTGCCATGCAACTTTCCACAGTTCTGTTATTATGACACGCTTCATCATTGTCGTATTGCTTTGCATGATCATGTAGTTGCCATCGTATTTGTGGCAAAGCCACCGTTCATAATTCTTTCATACATGTCACTCATGCATCATTGCACATCCCGGTACACCGCCGGAGGCATTCATATAGAGTCATACTTTGTTCTAGTATCGAGTTGTAATCATTGAGTTGTAAATAAATAGAAGTGTGATGATCATCATTAATAGAGCATTGTCCAAAAAAAGGAAGGCCAAAAAAAGGCCAAATAAAAAAATAATAATAATAAGGGGCAATGCTACTATCCTTTTTCCACACTTATGCCTCAAAGTAGCACCATGTTCTTCATATAGAGAGTCTCATATGTTGTCACTTTCATATACTAGTGGGAATTTTTCATTATAGAATTTGGCTTGTATATTCTAATGATGGGCTTCCTCAAAATGCCCTAGGTATTCGTGAGCAAGCGAGTTGGATGCACACCCACTAGTTTCTTTTGTTGAGCTTTCATACATTTATAGCTCTAGTGCATCCGTTGCATGGCAATCCCTACTCACTCACATTGATATCTATTGATGGGCATCTCCATAGCCCGTTGATACGCCTAGTCGATGTGAGACTATCTTCTCCCTTTTTGTCCTCTCCACAACCACCATTCTATTCCACTTATAGTGCTATATCCATGGCTCACGCTCATGTATTGCGTGAAGATTGAAAAAGTTTGAGAACATCAAAAGTATGAAACAATTGCTTGGCTTGTCATCGGGGTTGTGCATGATTTAAATATTTTGTGTGGTGAAGATGGAGCATAGACAGACTATATGATTTTGTAGGGATAGCTCTCTTTGGCCATGTTATTTTGAGAAGACATGATTGCTTTATTTGTATGCTTGTAAGTATTATTATTTCTATGTCAATATGAACTTTTGTCTTGAATCTTTCGGATCTGAATATTCATATCACAATTAAGAATAATTACATTGAAATTATGCCAACTAGCATTCCACATCAAAAATTATCTTTTTTATCATTTACCTACTCGAGGACGAGCAGGAATTAAGCTTGGGGATGCTTGATACCTCTCCAACGTATCTATAATTTTTGATTGCTCCATGCTATATTATCTACTATTTTGGGCAATATTGGGCTTTACTATCCACTTTTATATTACTTTTGGGACTAACCTATTAACCGGAGGCCCAGCCCAGATTTGCTGTTTTATGCCTATTTCAGTGTTTTGAAGAAAAGGAATATCAGACGGAGTCGAAACGGAACGAAATCAACTGGAGAAGTTATTTTTGGAAGGAAACACACCTGATGGACTTAGACCCCACGTCAGAAGATACGGGAGCTGCCCACGAGGGTGGGGGCGCCCCCCCTAGGGCGCGTCCCCTGCCTCATGGGGCTCCCGTGGCTCCCCTGACGTGCTTCTTCTGCCTATATAACTCCATGTACCCTAAAACTTCCAGAATGCATAATAGATCGGGAGTTCCACCGCCAGAAGCCTCCGTAGCCACCAAAAACCAATCTAGACCCATTCCGGCACCCTGCCGGAGGGGGCAATCCTTCCCCGGTGGCCATCTTCATCATCCCGGTGCTCTCCATGACGAGGAGGGAGTAGTTCTTCCTCGGGGCTGAGGGTATGTACCAGTAGCTATGTGTTTGATCTCTCTCTCTCTCTCGTGTTCTTGATTTGGCACGATCTTGATGTATTGCGAGCTTAGATATTATAGTTGTATCTTATGTTTCTCCTCCCCCTCTTCTCTCTTGTAATGAATTGAGTTTCCCCTTTGAAGTTATCTTATCGGATTGAGTCTTTAAAGACTTGAGAACACTTGATGTATGTCTTGCCATGGATATCTGTGGTGACAATGGGATACCACGTGCCACTTGATGTATGTTTTGGTGGCCAACTTGCGGGTTTCGTGACATTGGGAACCTATGCATAGGGGTTGGCACACGTTTTCGTCGTGATTCTTCGGTAGAAACTTTGGGGCACTCTTTGAGGTCCTTTGTGTTGGTTGAATAGATGAATCTGAGATTGTGTGATGCATATCGTATAATCATACCCACGGATATTTGAGGTGACATTGGAGTATCTAGGTGACATTAGGGTTTTGGTTGATTTGTATCTTAAAGTGTTATTCTAGTACGAACTCTAGGGCCGTTTGTGACACTTATAGGAATAGCCCAACGGATTGATTGGAAAGAATAACTTTAAGGTGGTTTCGTACCCTACCATAATCTCTTCGTTCGTTCTCCGCTATTAGTGACTTTGGAGTGACTCTTTGTTGCATGTTGAGGGATAGTTATGTGATCTAATTATGTTAGTATTGTTGAGGGAACTTACACTAGCGAAAGTATGAACCCTAGGCCTTGTTTCCTATCATTGCAATACCGTTTACGCTCACTTTTATCACTTGCTACCTTGCTGTTTTTATTATTTCAAATTATAAAAACTATTATCTACTATCCATATTGCACTTGTATCACCATCTCTTCGCCGAACTAGTGTACCTATACAATTTACCATTGTATTGGGTGTGTTGGGGACACAAGAGACTCTTTGTTATTTGGTTGCAGGGTTGCTTGAGAGAGACCATATTCATCCTACGCCTCATACGGATTGATAAACCTTAGGTCATTCACTTGAGGGAAATTTGCTACTGTCCTATAAACCTCTGCACTTGGAGGCCCAACAACGTCTACAAGAAGAAGGTTGTGTAGTAGACATCAATAGTCGTGGAAGCAATAGTTGGCGTGACGACAACGATGCTTCGATGGAGATCAAGGTGTCAAGCCGGTGACGATGGTGATCATGACGGTGCTTTGGAGATGAAGATCACATGCACAAAATGATGATGGCCATATCATATCACTTATATTGATTGCATGTGATGTTTATCTTTTATGCATCTTATTTTGCTTAGATCGACGGTAGCATTATAAAATGATCTCTCACTAAATTTTAAGGTATAAGTGTTCTCCCTAAGTATGCACCATTGCGAAAGTTCGTCGTGCCGAGACACCACGTGATGATCGAGTGTGATAAGCTCTACCTTCACATACAACGGGTGCAAGCCAGTTTTGCACACGCAGAATACTCGGGTTAAACTTGACGAGCCTAGCATATGCGGATATGGCCTCGGAACACTGAGACCGAAAGGTCGAGAGTGAATCATATAGTAGATATGATCAATGTAGTGATGTTCACAATTGAAAACTACTCCATCTAACGTGATGATCGGACATGGTTTAGTTGATATGGATCACGTGATCACTTAGATGATTAGAGGGATGTCTATCTAAGTGGGAGTTCTTAAGTAATATGACTAATTGAACTTTAATTTATCATGAACTTAGTACCTGATAGTATTTTGCATGTCTATGTTGTTGTAGATAAATGGCTCGTGCTGTTGTTCCATTGAATTTTAATGCGTTCCTAGTGAAAGCTAAGTTGAAAGATTATGGTAGCAATTACACGGACTGGGTCCATAACTTGAGGATTATCCTTATTGCTGCACAGAAGAATTACGTCTTGGAAGCACCGCTGGGTGCCAAACCCGCTGCAGGAGCAACGCCATATGTTATGAACACCTGGCATAGAAAAGCTGATGACTACTCGATAGTTCAGTGTGCCATGCTTTATGGCTTAGAACCGGGACTTCAACGACGTTTTAAATGTCATGGAGCATATGAGATGTTCCAGGAGTTGAAGTTGATATTTCAAGCAAATGCCCGGATTAAGAGATATGAAGTCTCCAATAAGTTCTACAGCTACAAAATGGAGCCGCCCCAAGGAGCCAACATGAATCTACGCTGAAACTCTGTGAATCTGTCCCGATGGACGAACTCGGGGAGGATTGAAGCCCGAAAGACTGGATCGAAGATGAAGCACCGCCATCAATCCGAGCATCGCCCCTGCGAGGACTAAAACCCTAACATGTCGACTAGTTAAAGTGAGGCACAATGATTCCCCCTCTCTGGCACCGACCGTCGGAGCGGCAGGCAAAGGGGAGGCGAATCTATGGGCTCGCCAAAAGAGATCGACTAGAGGAAGGCTTTACCCTATTCACCTTGCGAAAAGAGGAAAGAGTCGCTACAAGCATAACAAGTCAATACACAATATGAGGTTCTTGATCTTGACATACGCATGTCATAAAGGCCTTACCCTAAGATCTTTGACTATCTCTAAATTCAGTAACGTCTTTGTAGAGTGAGTGAGTTAAGAACATTCCTTTCCGCTTTAGCTGCCAATGAACCTAGTTCCATTTCGGCTCTCTAGTATGACGATAGTCCACCAAAAGGTCAAGTATCATTCCAAAAGGGAAACATGTGCTCCGAGATTAACCAGGTAAGCATTACATTTATGACCAACTTTTAACTTTGTGAATCCTCTCACAAAATATACCCCCTTGGCATGTCATGTGTTTACCTCTCATAACCTTACTACTCAAGGACACATCTCAACATTGAAGTTTAAAGATCCACATGTTCAAATGTGCATTCATAATCCTCGTGTAAGTATAGTTTTGTAAGTAAATCCCATGCCACCAAACTCTATATGACACCATAAATAGCACCATTTAGAGCAACTTTAGCAGAGTTGTCATGTTGACAACCTCCATATGCATATGGACCGCGCTCCATGCATTATGGAGGCTGCTGAGGTGATGCGCAAACTCAGAGTGCACATGTTGGTTGCCTCCATATCCTCACGCGAGGTGGTGGACCACGTGAAGTTTCTGTGGCGCCATACACAACTCTCATATGGAGGCGCTACAAAAGTTGGCACACAAAATATGGAGCATGAGAGGTCAAATATTGAGAGCCCTTCATAAATCCTGACGATTCTGACATGTATGTCAACTTCGTTAGTTTTTTTGTCAGAATTGCCATATGGACAGTTATTATGGCAATTGGCCCACTACGACGACTCTACTAGAATTGCTCTTAATTCGGTGACACTTCCTTTTGTCACTGTTTTTTGTCTCGTAGGTGATCATATTCATTTGTGATGCAAAACTGGGGTTACATGGTACTCCCTTCGTTCCGAATTACTTGTCGCAATTATGAATGTATCTAGATGTATTTTAGTTTTAGATATATCCATTTCTGCGACGAGTAATTTGGAACGGAGGAAGTACTTCAGAAAACAAGCTTATGGGTTTGCTCATGGTTCTTGGTTTTTTTTCTTCTAGTTTGCTCTCTCCCGCAATGCATCCGTGAAATACTACATCGAGCCCCATTCGGGACACGTGAACAAAAAGCCGTACAAATAGGATTAAAAGACAAGAATAGCACCAAATCGCTTCTTTTTTCGCGCGGAAGCATAAAAATATTCTTGGAAGCCCATTTGAATGAAAAAAACATTCTGTGGATGGGAAAGTTTTCTCTTTTGATTGGGGAAGCCCTTGCGCGGTGGGCGCGCTCCTTTCTCCCCGCCCCGCCCCGCCCCGCTACACGCGGCGCAGCAGAGGCCCGGGCGAATCTTCCGATTTCCTGTGCGGTGCAAGTGCAAATCATGGGGTAGAAACAGCGTTCACTGTTCAGAGTCACCGCAATAATAAAACAGTGTTTAGAGGAAGCTGTAGCACTGCTTTCATCTCTGCTCCAAAGCCATTGCTGTGGAGCCGAGTTCGCTGCGCAAACCCCGCAAAATACTTTCTTGACAAATTTAATCTGTGAACGAAATCAAATTACAGAATAAACTGCTCATGAAACTATTTTATACGGCTGACCTTTTTATGTGACGTCCGACATGAAGGCGTCACACTACATTATGCAACGTTTCATAGATAGGCGCTACACGCCTGGCCAACGTTGCATCCCAGACTGCCTAAAAATTGTTAAGTCATTGTGCAAAGACTAATAGCTAGGCGCTGCACTCTATAGTGTGGCGTCTATCTCTCAGGAGCTGCACTAGTGGTTGCACTACAAAATGAAGCAACCACTAGTGCAACGCCTAGAAGCTAGGCGCCACATTGAGCTCTCAGCACACCGACTTAGTAATTTTCGGATCACATGGATGCGACGCTGGCCATGCGTGTAGCGCCTATCTGTGAGGCGTTGCACAGTGTAGTGTGATGCCTTCGTGTCGGGCGTCACATATTGCACAAGCTTCAATGTAGAATGAAAGAGCACCTCATTTATTATCTCACATCCCATTGGGCAAACTAGATACAACCCATTAAAGTTGTTGTATGTTAAGGTGTTGATTGATGACATGACATATTTTATCAATAAGCTAACATACAAACTATTGGAGATGTCCTAAAAAGTTAACGACAAGATGGTAGATGGGCACAGTAAGAAAGAAGTTGCACACTTCCATTTACTGTCCTTTCCGCGAGAAGCGTCTTTGCCCCTTATCCTTTTCCCGGTCTTGTGAAGTCCTACTCCTGTAGCCCCTGCCCGCCGGGCGCGGGGCCACCCACACCCACATGCGAGAACCCAACCAAAGCTAGAGCCAGTCCAGCCCGCGTGACCTTCCCATCCGGCGGCTCAGCTCGCGCCCACACCAAGCGCTGCAGCATCCCGACCGTCCACCTACCCAAGCACACAGCACCTCCCCTCCATCCTCCCTCTCCTTCCCACAAGACCACAAGTACACAGCGCCCACGCAGAACCAGCGTCTCCGCCCGGGCCCACTCGTCAGCCTCACTGACACACCCACTACCCACACCGTCGCACAGCCCTCCCTAGACCCCTGCTCTCTCTCTCTCTCTCTGGCCAATTTCGCATGCACCGGCAGCGCCGGCCGCCTCCAGGATCAAGAACCCCAATTTCCCCCCCTTCTCCCCCCCCCCCCCCCCCCCCGCCGGTTCTTCTCGCCGTCGCCGCTCACCTGAGAAGAAGGGAGGGTTCTCGCTGCCGCTTCGTCCTTGCATTTGCGTGAGAGCGCTTGTGAGCGGGGGAGGCCATGGCGGATCCGGACGCCGACGAGAACCCGGACTTGTGGGAGCTCTTCTGCCACTACGACCGGCTCTACTTCCGCGGCGAGCTCGACGCCGCCGCCTTCGCCGTCGAGTGGGCCTACCCGCGCACGAGGACCACCACGTACGTGCGCCTCTTGCGCTCCCCGTTCCTTTGATTTTTGGGGTTGGGGCGGGGGCAGGTAGGTTCTTGTTGGAGCCCCCGGTAGGCGATGCCTTGCTCACCCAATTTGTTTTACCGTCTTCCAATACAACAATCCTGCCTAGGATCGTGGTGCTCTGGATTCTTCCCAATCTATGGTGTCTAGGGAGGGCTGTGCGACGGTGTGGGTAGTGGGTGTGTCAGTGAGGCTGACGAGTGGGCCCGGGCGGGCTGTGCGATACACATAAAAGACGCCCTTTTTTTTCTTCTTTCGATTCTTCGTAATCTTGCCTTCCATTCCCTTTTCTCCATGTGGGAAGCTGGGTGCTTCCGAGGGAATCGTGTAAAATGTTCAGATTTCCGAGGGTTGTTGTTCTTCAAATAAGCTATCTTTTTTTTTTTTGCGTGTGTCGGTAGAGTTCGCTCCAACATCGATGGTGGGGTGCCCGAGGTTTATTTTCCCCGTTGGTGTTCGAGATTAAAAAAAACTCAATAATAGGATTACCAACCCATGTTTCGTAAGGCGTAAATACATGTGCATTGCAGACTCTGCTTAAGGTTATTGCTTCGCTGTACATATCTATTCACAGTGCAAAAATGCCCAGGAAAAGGAAATGATTCATTGGCTATTACGGCATTACGTCAAATCGGTGTATTTAAAATTTTGCATGTGTGTATATAGATACAGGAAAAAATAAGTATTCCTACAAAAATTATTGTTTGTGCTCCAGATGCTATTTGCAGTAAGGTACTTCAGATGTTGTTGTGTGTGTATTTTGCTTTCAAATATACTCCCATTGACTGCTTGGTTGAGCTAAGCTCAACATTCATTTTCGTAGATGGCAGCACATCCTTAATGAGCTTATTGTTGCATTAGCTAGATATACTTTAACAAGAACATTTTCTTACTATATGTTCATTCTGGACTATAAATGTGTGTTATATACTACTGTTCTGCTCAATTATTAAATTGTGTCTGCGCAGTTTATATGAAAATAAAATAAAGAAAGCACTGATTTGATTGTCTATAAGCAGTTGTTGACTTGTTTCTGATCCTGTTCCTTTGGAGCCATGAGCAATACCATAACACTCTATGACTTCAAACCTTGATTTTTTTTTTCAAATATAGCATTTTCCCCATTGACTGCTTGCTTGAGCTAAGCTCAACGTTCATTTTTTATAGATGGCAACACATCATTAATGAGCTCATTATTGCATTAGCTAGATAGACTTTAGCAAGAGCATTTTCTTACTATATGTTGATTCTGGACTATAAAATGTGTGTTATGTAGTGTTGTGCTCAACTATTAAATTGTGTTTGGAAAGTTTATATGAAAATAAAATAAAGAAAGCACTGATTTGATTGTCTATAAGCAGTTGCTTCGGGTCCTGTTCCTTTGGAGACCTGAGCAAAATAATACTCTATGAGCCAATGCTGCGATGGCGCACAAATGCTGATATGAAGAACGCCCTGCTGCATCTGATGATTCATGCAATCATATTTGTAAAGCATGGTATGAAGAACCTCGGGTAAATGCTTATTCCTTTTAACTAAGGTTGCGTGTTCAAATTTTAGTCATCGCCCAGCCTGCCTGTAGCTTAATTTTTCTGTGCATTCATGTACCAGCCATGGTCCTGTTTTCCGTGATTGGATGGATGCTATCAACACTTGCACCGCTGAGGATCACATGGTTAGTATTTTCTGGCAGCTATGTTTTTAGCCGTTACGGCCCATTGATGATTTGGATTTATGCTTGTGCCACCCTACCCAGAGACCGACAGGTGGCTACCGTATCACCACTACCCATGATTTCAGTGAGGAAAAATCCTGCAACATCCAGGGGATTCCGTGGCAGGTACTGCTTTCCATAGTTCTCTTTTTATTGTTTCCTTCTTGTTAAATTTCTTTCTAGTTTACCTCTTACTAGCATGTTCAAATTGTTAAATTTCAGTGTGAATGGTGTGGCGTTACACTTCTGAGGGCAACGAATTTGGGACCTCCATCTGATTCCTGCTGTATCGAGAATGTTAGCGAAGATGCAACCTGTGGCAACATGCTTTGCCAGTGGCACAAGTAAGACTGCATAAGTTTACCTTGACATATAACTCATGATGTTTATCGATATAGTTGTAAAGTTGCACCTTACATTCTTAATTGTTGTTTTCTCCCACAAAGTCGATAAAGATATGCCCTTGGACTCTGGGTGGTGCATTTCTTCTTGTTAATTGTTCTCAATCATTTAGATGCAGAATAACCTCTCAAACTCATAATTAGATGCACATGCCACTTGTTTGTTATTTTTAATACTCTCCATGACTTCTCTTAATGTATTTCTAGATAATATTTACTTTTGACTAATGTTTGCATGGTGAACTTCAAAGGTGTATTGACTGATGCTATTTTCTGCAGCCACAAGATGGATTGTGGTGGTACATATGTGGTAACCAAACCACGAGGGCAAAGGATGGTTCGAAAAGGTACAGTCAGAATCAAGTATCTAATACACTTTTGGTTATGAGCTCTGAACTAACCATAAAGAGTATCAAAGTCAAACTTGGATGCCGTTCTTCAGTTTTACTATTACGCAATCCACCTAAATTTTGTTTGGTTTATGACTATTCTTGCATTCTTGTATCTTAATTTTTCAGCACACAACTGTCTGTGCCCACATTTTATTTTTAATTCTGTAGCAATGCATTCAAGAATCAAGATAGTTGCCCTGTATTATAAAATTCTTTGCTGATGTTGTAGGTGTTTATCTATTATATATTCTTTATGCTATACAATTAAGTGAAAAAACAAGATGTTTGTGTCAGGAGTGGCACTGAAACTAAAACCATGATATCTGACAAAAAATAGATCATCTGTTGCCTTACGAATGAAGGATCAAGTCCACTATATGGTAACTCCAGAACACTTACACTTGAGTAACTTGGTGGGTCGTGTAAACATGTTGCTATAGTGATTTTTTTGCTTAATCATTTCATTATGTGAACTTTGGTACTTCCAACACTAGTGTGAAATATTGTTCGCCAACAAGAACGTAGACTTCAAAACCAAAGCCAATTCTTGCTATAGGTAACTTGTTATTGTAGTAAATTCATGTTGCCACATCAACTTACAACATGGCTTCTTCAGGTGGAGAGTTGCTTCTTCGGACTGGAACAACTGAAATGACCAAGTCACAAGGAGCTGTACAACAATCAGATTCAGATGAAGTGCAGAAAGCAATTGTTTTGTCTGCAGCCCCTCGGAGTCGGAGAAGATTGAAGCCGAAGCAAGAGTTTGTTGCATGGGAGAATATTGAACTTTTGTCTATGGGGAGTCGCAGTAATGCAAAATCAGTGGGTAGTAGCTCCTCAAAGAAGGCAGAGGATGTCCTTTCGAGCCAACTGAAACGGAAGCAAACAGCTGTTACAGCAGAGAAGCATGGGTTTCTTTCATTAGGGAGTTGCGACAATGCAATATCGTCAGGAAGTAACGCCTCCAGGAAGACGGGAAAGTTGCATGAGCCAGACGATGTTAAGCCTTATGCATCCCAGAAAAAATTGAAGTTAGTGCAGGACTTGGCCGCATCGGAGAAATATGGAGCTTTCTCTCTAGGGACTTGCAACAGTGCAAAACCACCACGAAGCAGCACGTCCAGGAATGCAGAGAAGTGGTGCAAATCCGAGGGTGTTGAGAAATCCACTGTCCTGCGGCCTCCTGCGCCCCCTCAGAAAATGAAGCTTGAGCAAGACTCCGTTACATTCCAGAAACATGGGGTTGCAAAACCATCAAAAAGTATCACCCCAGACAGAGTTGGCAAGCTGCATAAGCCGGATGTTGTTGAGAACTCCGGTGTCCCGCCTTCCACGCCCCTAAAAAAACTGAAGCTAGAGAAGGACCCGGTTGCATCTGAGAAACATGGGGTGGCAACATCAAGAAGCCTACCTGCTGCACCTCTCACAAAGCTGAAGCCAGACTTGGTTGCATCGGAGAAGAGTTTTGGTTGCGGCAATGCAAAAGTACCGGACAACATCTCCTCACAGATGGCACACAAGAAACTTGAGCATGGAGGGGCTCAGAAGCACATTTCTCTGCATGCTGCCCCTCAAACTATGCTGAAGCAACCGAACAAAACCAGCTCCACAGTGAAGGCACCAAAGCAACATACGTTTGAAGACTTTCGGAAAGCAACTGTTCAGCCTGCCGTCCCTCACAGTAAACTGAAGCAATCAAACCGTGCTGCATCGGAGAGGCAAAAGACAAGGAGCAAAACCAAGAGTTGTGCTGCGAAAAAAGAGTATGTTTGCTTTAGTCTGTGGCAGAACTTCTATGAACCGGAATGCTCGAGTGGATCGGACGAGCCGCTTGTAAACAAGAGAAGTGTGCAGAGAAAAAGAGAGAGGGAACGCGCAGTTCAGATCACATACTCACGGTCAAGGAAGCGAGGCACCAGTGGGATCAGCTCCATCAAGGCCAAAGTGGATGAGGAAATCCCATCTGGACACTTGGAGATCATTGTTATCGATGACGAGGTGATGACTGAAGCCCCTGGAGAACAGTGCAAGGCACCAGCTCCATGCATGAACGTTCCTGTCGTCCCGCCCACTGATCAGGTGAAGGCTGAAGCCCCTAGAGGTCAGTCCAAGCCACCAGTTCCATCCAAGGACGTTCCTGCTGTCCCTCCCGCTGATCAGGTGATGATTGAAGCCCCTAGAGGTATGTCCAAGACACCAACTCCATCCAAGGACGTTCCTGCTGTCCCTCCCACAGATCAGGTGATGACTGAAGCCCCTAGAGGTTTGTCCAAGACACCAACTCCATCCAAGGACGTTGCTGCTGTCCCTCCCACAGATCAGGTGATGACTGAAGCCCCTGGAGGTTTGTCCAAGACACCAGCTCCATCCAAGGACGTTCCTGCTGTCCCTCCCACTGATCAGGTGATGACTGAAACCCCTAGAGGCCAGTCCCAGCCAGCAGCACAGCGCATGGACACTGCCGTCCCTCCTGCGGACCACGGAGATCGGTCCAATCCATCTACGATCATGGACATTGCTGCTGTGCCTCCAGCTATGACCCAAGCCCCTATGGATCAGTCACAGCCACCAGCTCCTTGCTCCATCACCGCTGATCAGGTGGTTCCACCTCCTTCGGCCGACCTGCCTGGTTTACCTCCTTCAAATCCAAGCAGTTGGGCTGGCGTGATAGACATTTCTGATGATGATGATGATGACGACGACGACGACGAATGAACTCCTTTTCCGTCACTCTATACTCTCCTTATTCTGGATTAAACTGCTGGTCAGTGCTTACCATAGATAGGTACTAGTAACTTATCAACTGTCGTTCCATTAAATTCTGCTGTGGAGGCATAGAGCTCTGATCTGAACGGCGAAACATCCTCCTATAGATGACTTTAGTATTTTGTGAGACGGTGGCTTGGGCATGGCGAACTGAAGCATGGAGTTAGCTGCACTATAGTGCTGAAGCATGCGCTATAGGAGTAATATTTTGTGAGACGGTGGCCTGGGCATGGTGAACTGAAGCATGGAGATAGTTGAGACTTGTTGTACTCGCTGGATCATTTGCGCCATGTCGTCAATCATTCTTCTTGCTTCGAGAAAATCTCAGTGTCTAATACTGCATGGTAAATTGGTTATTGTTGCTCCTCATCTACTCCCTCCGTCTCATAATATAAGAAGAGCCTTTTGACACCACTAGTGTCAAAAACGCTCTTATATATTATAGGACGGATGGAGTACCATTCCACGTGCCGTGTTACTGGTTATGCTGTTGCTCCTTGCTTGCCATGGTGCTTTTGTGAACATGCCATTTGCTCGTGGAACATATGTTCATATGACTATATGCACCATTGAGATGCATCTTACTGTTATCCTGGGTCAAATGCAGACGAGCATGGGAACGGAAGGGTGAAGAGAAACGGAGAGAATGCGGACTGAACATGCTCGCTGATATACGTACTTCTCAGTCGGAACCATGGTATGGAAGCTCTGGAAGTTACCTTACGGTGGTGCTGTATTTTATTTTATTTTTGAAACGTGGCAAAAGATTTGCTATTTTTATTGATTAAGAAGAAGAGAATTGCCAGGTTAATTGATGAAAAACCGGGCTAAAACCGATACAACTCAACCCACATGACATGGTCACCACCGGCCAACCTGGCCACCGGCATGGGACACAAAGCTGCAAAGAAGGCATTTGCCGAGGAGTCACAAGCGTCATCGTCATCACCGGTTGCCTTGAACGAGCGACTCCGACTTCATCATAGAGCTCCAACCTCGAAGCCAACCTGCAAACAACTGTATAGAAGCCACGACGGCACATGCCACCTGATGGCCACACGCGTAAGCAACTGACAGCTCCGATTTTGACACTAGTGGTGCTGTATTTTTGGAAGACGGCCCCCATCGATCGACCCACAGAACAGATGCGGTGGATCGATCGGCCGCCGCGCGGGCGTGGTCTTGACTTGACCCCACCCTCTTGGCCCTCCACGCACGCACGGCTCATGCGCGCGTCCAACCGACGGTGGCTCGACGGAGACCCACGACGGATTTGAGCCAGCCATGAGCCATGGTTCCACCCGAGCCAAATCCCCTGCGAGTCTGCGACTGCGAGGTGCGAGCGGCCCTCTCCTCTGGCGCGGCGGCGCTGCTCCTCCACCCTTTTTCCAACAATAAAAGTTCTCAAACGTCGCCGTTGAGACCAGACAAGACGTTTGGGCACCCTTTTCCACGAGCTGAGTGGCATTTTTGCAAAGCCCATATTGTGTGTGGCATTTCTGCAAAGCCACATGTTCAAAGTGGCAAATATGCGATTTTCTCGACCGATGGGCATTGACAATGGTGGGATTCTTCACCGTGCCAAGACCCCAAGGAGACAATTTACCAAGGAAAACGGGTTCAAGGTCGGTCCGGCGAGCAAGCCTCTTCAGAAATTGAAGAATAGTGATTTCACGAATTTGGCACTGCATACGTTATTAGACACTACAAGCTTGTTTTGTTGCTACAAATGTTGCAATCTGCTGCTTGCGAGCGTTGGCCTCTAGTGCAAAACAAATTTAGACAAAGTCAAAAAATCCCCTGTAGGCCTATGTTCATTTTAATGAAAGCTGCACATTTTTGTCAGTCATAACTAACACTAGCGATCAAAGCGTGCCAAGAGAAGAGAGCCAAATATAGGCGCTGCAGGTAACGGCAACAAGAGCGGGCTCAATCGCACACATAGGCCACCCAGTGGGTTCCACGCTTGTTCAGAAGCGAAGGACCCAGGATACCTGAAGAAACAGCCACTTCGTCTATCACTAGATCAGCAGATCCAGCAAAAACTGACAGAGAACTTTTATACGCTGTCGTTAAGTCTGTGAATTAACATTTAAAGACAATCTAGAGTATGTACTAATAGCAAGGCAGAAAAGAATTACAAACTAAAGGACGAGACAAAATCTCAAAAAGATCTCTAAGGCCTGCCCTGCGAGTGCAGGAGTATCAGTCTCCCCACACCCTTGTTCCCATGGGCTTGTGCATGTATTCAGAAACAACCTGCTTTGTCTTACTGCGGCGCTCCGTCGTCAAACTCGTTCATGTGGTCTAACAGGTAGTTTGCGGCCAGGGTCTCGTCCTTGTTGCAGGCGAAGTACACCTCCAGAACAAGCGCCCGGTCAAAGCCCATTCCTTCAAGCTGCATATGCAAAATGCAATGAGGTTTTTTCATGGTGCCACAAATAAGCATAACAAAGTTCATGGAAATGCAGATGCGGGCAGTCGTGGAGAAACTTTCTCAAGATCTATGAGCTTACACGAAGTATAGCTTCATTCTCCTCAGGAGTGATAGCTATGGTCTGAGGCACACCCTCAGCAAACTGCTCTAGGAGATTCCTGGTTCAGCAAGTATGAGATTGTCAAGCAACATGCAAAAAAGCCCAAAGTAAAACGTCACGGAGATGAAAAAGATTCATACTCGTCTTCATCGCCCTCAGCTGGCTCATTGATTAAACGAAGGAACTCTGCTTGGTTGTCCTGAATCAGCTGCAAAATCTGAGGGTTTTGCTTTCCCAGCTCTTGAAGCAATGGCTGTAAAAAGAATGATCCTGTTAGTCAACTGTCATAAGTAGACTACTTTGACACAGGAGAAAGAGCAGCAACACAAAATGTACCTGTAAGATTTGAGGGTTGGCCTGCACTAAAGAAAGTAAGCTTCGGAATTGTGCATTGTTACGCAAAACATCCAGATTTCCTTCACCAGCAGCATTTGCTGAAGCATTTGGCAGGGCCTGCAAGGTACAAAGGGCAAGCGTTAAAAATATGTAAAAGAGGTAACCGCAGACCACAGAGGGAGAGAGAGAGGGAGAGAGTACTTGAGGGAAGAGGTCCAAGGGGCTAGCATTAGGACCGGAAGAGGCAACTGCAGGTTGAGCTGCTTGCGAAGCCAGGGCAGGATCAGCTGGCTGGGCACTTGGTGGTGGTGCAGGAATCTCCATCGGCTCAGGAATACCCTACATTGAAGATCGAAGGGTATTAGTTGTATAGCCAAGAGATCTGCAATATAAGTTGTGTAAAACATGCCGTTCTTGTAGTACATATTACATAGATTCGAAGACAACTAAGTTTGTAAAAGACACATAATCATATAATCTAGTCATTTACTCATTTGTAAGCAAGACATGATGTGTTCACTGCAATAGTTATTTGTGTATATTGAAGAACATTGAGCCATAACCAAACTAAGGGAGGATATCTTCTTACAGAATATAAATACTCAACAGCCCGCTCCGGGTTGTTGAATGCAGCACGTAGGGCACGCAACACAGTGTCTCTGTCCCATGTTCCACCACCCATTTCAAGAATTGACTGAATTGTTGCCTCTAGGGTGCCTCCCGCGACAAGGTTTGAAGCAGCCTGACCATAAGTTTCTGCTTCAGTGCTGTACAAATGATGGTAGTAAAGATCATGTCAAATGGGTTAAGAGTAAGTAATATAACTTCTTCAAATAGGAAAAATATTTTATGAGATTACAAATCAAAATAAGATGAAATAAAGAACATAAATCAACTCACGAGACAGCAACAGCAGGAGCTGGGGAGGCGGTGGCAGCTGGACCAGGAGCACTGACAGGTACACTACGTCAGTAAAGGTAAGGATAGGGTTATCTAGCTGCCAACAACCACTAGCCATATAGCATAACAATAATAATACAAAATTACAAATCGATGATAGGAAGCTATCATTTAATAACAACCTTTTGAGACTCTCCTGCTAAAGTTAAAAAGGAACTATACCAAGATATTAAAATATCACACCTTCTGTGACTGATAAAAAAGAAAGAAATACGGACTTGTGCATCTCATGGCATGTCATTTAAAATGGCAAGGCGGTATTTTATATACAAAAAATATCTTCAAAGAGACCAAAAAAAAACCTGAACACAACAGAATACGCCTGAAAAAGATCAAATCAGTTTTTTTTTAATATGAGTAAAACTCACATAGGTGCTTGCGCAGCCACTGCTTGAGGTGCTGGTGTGGCTGGTGCTTGAGAGGCAGGAGTAGCAGGCACTGTCTGAGTAGGGGGTGCCTGCGTAATAAATGCAGGTCAAAAAGTAGAATCTCACCAATAGAGAACACATAATGCAAGTCATATATAGTACTCCCTCCGTTCCTAAATATAAGACCTTTTAGAGATTCCAATATGGACTACATACGGATGTATATAGACTTTTTTGTGAGGAAATGAGAAGTTTGACTTAACCAGAAAAAGAAAATACAAACAGATGACAAAAATGCGTTGAGTCAGGAGCTCATAGTTGTGAACTTCGTAAAATCTACCATTCTAGTTCAACTATATAGTTGCCTCAGAGCTGAACTATCTGCCAATTGAAGAAACAACGAACTTAAACTGTACCATCATAGTTTCAGTGAAAAAATATGGCAAAAGGTACTGTCTGCGAATAACTACCAAAGAACCATGACAAAGTTTTGGATATATGGTACGGCTGAAAGAATTTTTTGCGCCAAAAGAACATAAAGAGCCATTAGTGGTGAGTAACTCATATCAGTGTAATCAAGTTCCAACTCACCTGATTTGAGGGTTCCTTGGATTTAGCTGGAGCTGCACTTGATGAGCCCTTATTCTGTGAAAGGTTGAGGGTCAGAAGCAATAATAACAATCATCTATCTTATGATCAGTTAATAGAAACAGTCCTGAAGCAACTCTAGGCTGTAGCCATACTAGAACAAAGTTTAACAAAAAGGATCAGCAATAGAAACACCTACAACTTTTAAGACAGTTCCAATAGACACTGAAGATCATTACGTTCCGAGAGTTCAAGAACTTGATATCCAAAACAAATACTTCCGACGCACAAAGGTATTGTTATGATTTTTTTTTATCATTCTACGCATCACTATGCAACTCCACAATTTTATGACATATATAAACTAGTATCAAGCAGGATGCATACCTGTCTAAGCATTATCACAAGAAAGTTGTTTTCAACAACTTTGTTTTCCTCCAGCGTAGTCTCGTCCTTAAGAACTGACCCTTGGTATATGAGCATTTGTTGATCAGCTGGGTACACATTCTGCCCTTGTGAAGTCTCAATGAGCTTCTTTACATCAGAAACCTGAATCAATGAATCAATTACAAAGTTACAGCATTCCAATAGCAAAGAAACCAAAGAATCAGGAATTCACATGCTGGTATAATCTAAAGGCTACATAACCGCATACCATGTAACCACACTGCAAAGGCCCCATATCTTTACACCTACGATTGTTTGGCAAAGACCCGCCTATGATTCTACCATGCTGGTAGAATCTAAAGGTTACATAACCCCATACCATGTAACCACACGGCAAAGACCCCAGTATGGCAGTATCTTACACCTATGATTGTTTGTCAAAGATCCTTGGTTACTTAGTGACTGCACGCGCCTGCTGTTGGCCCTAGCTAGCAAATGCAGTAGCCTTTAGCAACGTCATGCAAATAGTTTACAAGTGGTGTATCTGTATTTCAAAACAAAATCGGATGTAACTTGTGTTTGGTACGCTAATTCAGTAACTTGGGCATCAATACTGTGAAACGTTTGTTTACACATGTTGTGGCCCATAATGGGCCAATCATAAGGGGGTTGCACATAAAGTGATGGCATGTGTCACTATATAAATAATTATCTCATTTCAGTCAGTCAACCCAAATATTTCATTATTATTTGCTTCACTAGTGGTAGAAAATACATGAGCGACAAAATTCTAAGTAGCAATACAGTAATAATTAATAACGCCCCTTCCGTTTCTGTTGCCACACAAAAGGTAGCTACAGTCCACAGATAAAAAAGATGTGGCCAGACGGAACCCTGTCTCCAATACTGACTCCAATTTGTAACATTGATTTTCCTCTAATAGTTGCCAGTATTCCATTCCTTGGGTTTGATACAAAATACTTAAAAAAGAACAACCACCTTCTTTACATAGTCCTAATCTATTTTGGCAACAAAACGATTAAGGAAGTTCACATATTCCAGAGAAGGTTTGTTCTCTACCAGCCAACAAATGTATGTATTTCTAAAGCTTCAATTGCTGCTGTCCAAAGAATCCGCATTAGCAGACAGAGAGAAAAATAATCCAGCATCACATTCTACATTTTGCATAAATTAATTCTCTGCAGTTATGACAGCATAGCCCATAGACCTCCAGCTGCCACTAAAATACGGCAGCTAAGGGCTTGCAATTTCAAGAGTTTCGACCACACACAAATGAAAAGGTCCATCAATAGATGCCACCTGTAGCATGTAAGGAGAAAGTCCCAAGAGAGCGACCCTTAGCTTCTACATACACTTCGGTTCATGGTAAGGATTCAAGTTGGTTGTGCATCTGGTAACACACCAATCAGTACAGCCTCACAGATTCCAAACCCCTGTATATTCGCCAAACAATCATAACCTACACATCGACGCGACCACAACCTAGACGAACTCCGCATCTGCTCCCCGCTCCGCCCAGAGCAGAGCCCAACCAAACGAGCCACAGATTGGATTCGCGGCGCCATCGCTCGCGCTGCACACGACTCGCGCCTAGCCAGCTCCCCGCGAACCCCACCAATCCCTCGGCGCGAAAACCGTGCCCAGCGACCCAGCCCCGCAGGGAACTCCAATAACCCACACCCTAAATCTCGCCCAGATACGCCAACCCTCGCGGCGGCAGACAGACAGATCGGGAGGCGGGGCGGGAGCGGCCGTACCTTGTCGGCGGGGTTCACTTCGATCTCGAATTTGGAGCCCTTGAGCGTCTTCACGGAGACCTTCATCTCGCCGCCGCGCGCGCGTGCGTCGGTCGCGGCGCTCGACGAGTTCGAGAGGCGGAGGCGGAGGCGGAGGGGGGGAGAGGGAGAGGGGAGAGAACAAGGAGGCGGCGTGTTTTCCCTGTTTTGTTTTTTATTTGGGCCCCTGGCGCACCGTGGACGGGTGGTTTTGTGGTTAACCCCTCTAGTTTGTTGTATTTGTAACATAACACGGCCGTGCTTCTCTGCAAGGGTCGCTTTTGGTGTCTTGATCGGTTTTTGTTTTTGACGTTGGAGAGGAGAGGAGGCTTCAAAGCTAAAGAGTAGACAGGGACACTGATTGGACGGGGGCATCTGCTGATTATTGCCAGTGATGTGCGTTTGGCGTGTTACAAACACAGACAACTCCGTGTCTAGAAGAAAAACTCTCACCAACTGACAAGCATCTGTCATGCTTATGTTATTTTCATCCAACAAACCAATATTCACTTGTGTTTTTTTTAATATACTACTGTACGAATTATTTTTTTGAGAATACAAAAATACTAAGAATTGGACAGTAGGGGAGTTATGACTTATATGAACTACAGTACTAAACAGTAAATCAACAAAGGTTTCTTTATAAGCCTAGCAACATTATTATGTATGCAACTGATTTACACCTATCACACAACACCTGTGATAAGCAACTTTGGAATTGAAATCAAAGTTATGATGAATTAGGTCAGCGGATAATAAAAAATGATCTATACATGTTTCTTTTTGTTAGTCTTGATCTATACCTGTTAATATCAGTGTTTTTCCCATCAAATTTGAGTTTTTTTAGGGATATCAAATTTGAGTTGCTCACCACGTGGTCTGCTACTATCGGTTTTAGGATTGAGAAAGCATCAAAGACTCAACATTAAGCCCATGTTTAGCCCCTTTATGTTTATCTTTAATAAATAACTAAGTTTGTTAAGAGTGCCACGAAAGGTATTGAAAATCAATATAATTGTTAAACATAAAAAATATTTAAACTGTCTTGTTGTTGTAAAAACCCCGGTGATTATCATTATAAATTTAACACACAATCAAATGCCAGGAAAATCAACACCTTCATCAGTTTCTTGAGTAAGCATAGAAAAATGAGAGGGGCGTTTTGGTTCCCGGACTCATATTTTAGTAATCATGGTCATTGCATGTGCTATTGAGATTCGGAAAATGGAGGCTCTAGTGTCAGTTTGGTTCCGCTGAAAAGTCTAGTATTGAAGATATATTGGTGTGAACAGTTGGCACGATAGGGCCATTGCGTATGGCGTGAGTGCAATTCAATTTTGGGTAGGCGGTTTCGTATGTCTCGCGATTTTGGTCCATGGAACAGCAACATTTGATCTATCGAAGCCATGGCCCAGTTTTGTCAGGCAACACTGCTCTTCTTCGTGTAGACTACTCGCTGGACATGAGAGTGCGTTCACCAGGGTGAATTCCGCGGAGGACCATGACCGAGGACAGGATGAAATTCCCACTAGATCTAGTTGATAGGCACAACAATCTCCAATCCCCAAACCTGAGTTCTCCATCTCTGACTAATACTCCCTTCGTTCGAAAAAGTTTGTCCCAAGTTTATCTCTCAAATTGATGTATTTAGCACTAACTTGGTGCTAGATACATTCATTTGAGAGACAAGCTTTTTCGGACGGAGGGAGTAGATGTTTGATTTAGTTTTTTGTGTCGCTCTGTCTTGGCGATGTAGGCAGGTGCCCTGAGGCAAGAGTGGTCTGCTCTTTGCCTGTTCCCTCCAATGTCGTGTCGATGAGGCAATCAGAGACCATCTGATTCGTGAGTCCAAGAAGAAAGTGGCACCGGGGAATAAGGTATCGTCGATGCAGTTTGTTGAATCCATTTTGAAAGTGAATCTAATGCCCGCGCGGATGGACGAAGATGTACACTGCCTTGTGATAATCTAATTCTGTGCATTCACATACATGTGCCACACTGGATTAGTTGTATGGAAGTTCTTGAATCAAGTATAGCACGGATTTTCTTTTAGGGCAGCTATATCACGGATGTGGTTTGCAATCGCGATGCGAAATATACGTTTTCAAACTGGTTGTCTGTTGGGCCGTTTTATCGCTTAATGTACCGGAAGCCTCATAACGTAACCTACCAAGAATTAATGCGACATGGCATTTTTAATTATAGTGAATATACGGGAGAGACACAACTTTTAATACAATACAACACCAATCTCAAGGATAACGGATGGCTAGGATGTCGAGAGCAGCTAAACCAGTGTCATTGGTATATTGCGTTTCTTGTTTTTTCTAGTTGCATATACATTGTTGTATTTGTCTTTGCCACACATAGAACAAGGACGATTTGTAACCTCTACCTAGGTACAATCAGCATGGTCCGCATGAACTCAAAGAAAAAGAGCAACTGTACATGTTTATATGAGCACACCGGATCATTCTTTCCTATGCTTCTCATCTGAATGAAATAAGTATACTTGTGCCCATAAGTTTAGCCAGCCCCTAGTTAAAACAGCTCAACCAACACAGGGGTGTACGTGCAAGATCTCCTTCCAAATAGCAGCAGACGGCGGCGTATTAACTCGGCGTCCCGTTTCATGCCTTCCGTAACAGCAGACACCGTGCGGGACGAACGGAACCGCGGCGCGTACCCAGCCACGGCCCAAGGTTCACCGGCCACACGGGGCGCACACGGGGCATCGTCCGCAGGGGATCCCTCAGTATCCTGCCTTTCTGAGCTGTACCGGGGATCCTTTCCAGGCGCCGTACGCCTCCTTTCGCCTCACGAAATATAGGGCTCGAGCCCGAGCGAAAGTTACCCAAAAGTAGTTGTCCGATGCGGTGGACTGTTTAGGCCCAAACGTGTACGGGGTAGTAGTAGAATGGGCTCAGGGTTTGGCCCACAGGCCCTGAATGCATGGCCCAGCTCGCCTAGCAGTCTCTGCTTAAAAAAAGGGAAACTGGGCTAGCAGTCCACCTAGCTATTCCTCAGAATTCTCTCTCTCTCTCAAAAAAAAAAGCTATTCCTCAGAAGACCCTAAAAAAAAACTATTCCTCAGAAAAACAAAGCAGTCCAGTTAGCGCCACACTAGATAAAAAAACCTAGCGCCGCACTAGCTTCTATAAAAAAAAGGCCACACGGTTTGTAAGTGCCAGGGCATACGGCTAAGCTAAGACTGAAGTTTAGTTTAGTGAGTAACATAGGCAACATATATATGAGCTGTAACAACACAGACAAAATTAGTGGGCAAGTTGGAGGAACTGTCAAAAAGAATGGCGGACAGACAAACGGTGCCACTAGTCTAACAAAGTCCTACTAAAGCTTAAGCGCCTTCCGTCGCCGCCGAGTTACCTTGAAAGGTTCAGAAGAATTGAAACCGACATAGTCTACCACCAAGTTGCTTGCTGAATATGCAGAGCTCGGCTAATAGCTGCCATAAACATTCTAAGAAAGCAAAACCACTGCACAAGTCAGAGTTCTCTGTGGCTGTGCCATGTCTCACTGAGATCTTGAGATCCCTGTGACGTACGAGCTACACTATATTTACATGCACACTCCACATATCTCATTAACTAGCAGTGTGGAACGGCTCCAAGATACGTCTCTGGTTGTGTTGAATTAGATGCATATATATCCAATCATTTTTTTTTGGTAATGCCTCATGGCCAGCGGATCGGTCCCTGGTATATCAGTAAAACTGAGGGAGAAGGATATCTGGCCTCTTCAAAGACAGGGGTATGTGAGTGAAGGCGAATTATGCAGAGATCGGATTGGCGATTATTCCACTATCTTTATAATGTAACTTCTGCGAGAGAATTTTCAACACGCTGCCTAGTGGCCCTCTAGCATGCCCCAGGTGGTCATCCACATTCCTAGCAAGGAAGAGTCTGTAATTCAAACGTCATGACAGAGGTTGCTTGTTCTACACAGCGGGGAAAAGGTTCAGTTTCAGCTTTCGACCACGGTTACGCATTATTTTCAGCAACGAAAAAGCTTGCACCCCATTTCTTTGAAAAATGGCAGGTGCTCTGACCAACTCTAGGTCCACAAAGGGGGTTACAGTTGACACCCGGCTTTACAGGGAGCGCTTCCTACTTTTACAGTCTGACCGAAAACCGACAACAGCGAAAACTGCCTGAGACTTGAGCAAGAAGAGCAGCATCACCGACTCAGCCTTCAGTTATCTTTCTCAGCGCATGAGTGTGCGCGAACCAAATCTTCCGGAGGAAAAAAGGCGTGAAATCAGATCATTAGCCTGAGAGAACTAAACTGCTCTTCTTAAACCGTCACTAGCAGGAGCACTAAGCAGGATTTGCCGGTGCACCGACTTGGCCTCGATCGGGTACAGCTCATGCACGCTGTGTTTTCTGTTTCCAACTCAACCATGAGCCCTCTCCTTTCCTGGCATATATACAAATGTGATGAGAGCTCCGCACTAAACAATCATATTGTGTGAGGCTAAGGTTTTGTACGCATGCCTAAAGCTCGAGCGCACGGCATTTTCTTTCTCCAAGTTGCTGGAGGTGCAGAGAACTAGCTAGGCTTAATTGGCCTGCTGCTGAAAAACTAAAACAAAAATGGCCTCCTTTTGCCCCTTTTAGGCTCCGTTTGCAGGATTGCTAAGCTAGTTTATGCCTCTTGTCAGAAGAAGAAAAACTTTGCTTCAGAACCATCCATGGGTTACGTTTCCTCATCATCAGAATCGTCCATGGGGAAAGTGCAGGGAGAGGGATTGGAGAATATATAAAGCTATGATGCTGAACGAGATTTGCCAATTCTTTTTAAGGGATTGACCAGGTTATTGAATACTCTGTGCAATGATGGCACACTGATACTCTAATTTAAGCCTGATTCAGACAAGAAATCCTGGGGCTGGGCCTCTAATGCCGCTGCCCAAGCCTTATAATTAGCAGAACAGCATTCGGTGCCATCCTTGTGATGCTGCCCTCGAGTGCTCATTTTGGAATTTCTCTGTGTACTATATTGCTGTCTCTTCTGTGGTACTAGTACGTAAGCTGCGCGTAAGAAAGGAACATTTTTTGCGTAAATTGGGTAAAAATTATTGTCTAGCGGTCGTCTAGTTCCTTGGCGTCCGTTGAGCCCACCTGTCAGTCAGTGATTGCAGATGTTCTTCTGTATATACAGTATGTACGTATGTGTATATTGGGACTCTGGTACGTATATGCAGCTTTTGGCATATGGATTTGGTAGGATCTTTGCGGCTGATCTCTGCCGATCTTGAAATAGACTCAGGCCATGGGTTGGACGAATATTATTAGCAGCTAATTAAGAATTGCCTCCTTTATATCCCAAAATCTTTATGAGAGATAAATGGCTTCCAAATATGAGTGATACACTACTACTTTTTGCTAGTGGGAAGATAGATTGACCACATCAATTGCTTCTAAATAAACAAGAGTAAACCCTCCCGGCCCAGAGCAATCCAATCCCGTAGATTAGTCTCTAATTAAGGCGCCCACTAATGGAGTGACCGCACCAAAGGAGAATAACCTTTTTGTCACACGGTAATGCACTGTCTCTCACCTTATCAGCCAGTAAACAAGTCGTGCCCGTTTATGATACGAAAAAAAAGAAGATGGACGTTTTTTTTTTATAGGAAATAATAGAAAGTAAAAAGGTAAACGATCTTAGGAAATAGAATATCTTAATGGAGTAGTAGGGTATTTGGGAATTTTATTACTACGTGCCAGTAATGGTCCGGCTCTATCGGTATATATATAGCCCAGAGAAGCGCTGGGAAAGCCTGCATTGCAGGCGGCAGCTAGCTAGGAGTAACGCCTTCGCTCCAATTCTGGCTATCTCAGTTTCTCTCTTTGGTACATCCTATACATACAATTCTCTAATGGCGTTCGTGGCGGCCATGATCACCGCCGTCGCCTCGGCTGTCTCGGTGCTGCTGCTGAGGGCGGTGTGGGTGACCCTATCTTGCTACTTCCTGACGCCAATGAGGATCCGTAGAACTATGGCGGCGCAGGGCGTCCACGGCCCCCCGCCGCGCCCGCTCGTCGGCAACCTACGCCAGGTGTCGGCCCTCGTTGCGGAGGCCAACGCCGGCGACATGACGTCCCTGAGCCACGACATCGTCGGCCGCCTCATGCCCCATTACGTGCGCTGGTCGCAGACATACGGTGAGAATTTAAGATGGCCCCCACCGCATTGCGCGCCGGCCGCCGGGCGTACGGCGTACCGTGCGTACTGACCGATGGGGATCCCGCGTTTCAGGGAAGCTTTTCGTGTACTGGTACGGGAGCGAGCCGCGGCTGTGCCTGACGGACACGGACTTGATCAAGGAGTTCCTGTCGTCCAAGTACGCCCACGCCACCGGCAAGTCGTGGCTGCAGCGGCAGGGCACGAAGAACTTCATCGGCCGCGGCCTGCTCATGGCCAACGGCGCCAGGTGGTCGCACCAGCGCCACGTCGTCGCGCCGGCCTTCATGCCCGACAAGCTCAAGGTACGCATGCACGGCGTCGAACACATGGTGGCATTGCCATCAGTTTCTACCGGTTCGTTTGCCTGACCGCGCCGTACGCGTGCGCAACGCAGGGGCGTGTGGGGCACATGGTGGAGTGCACCAAGCAGACGATCCTGTCGCTGCGGGATGCGGCGGCGCGCGGCCGCGGCGAGACGGAGATCGGCGGCCACATGACCCGGCTCACCGGCGACATCATCTCCCGGACCGAGTTCGACACCAGCTACGACACCGGCAAGCGCATCTTCCACCTCCTCGAGGACCTGCAGCGCCTCACCGCGCGCTCCAGCCGCTACCTCTGGATCCCCGGCAGCCAGTGAGTCACGATCGCCCTCTCCTCCCGGCCGGCCAGCTCGATCCTCTCTTGCCTGCCTCGAACACACCACTCACTCCCTCGCTACTTGCCTGGCCCTTGTCGCCACTTTCGTTCACTTGCAGCCACATCTCGCACAGTGCATATGCGCGTCTAATGTGTGGAATTATCCTAACAGCTTAAGATAAACAAGCCGATTAAGCCGCTGTTAGCACAGTAATTGGTCTTAGATAACTACTATATGGCGTGCAGGCGCAGCCCATCCCTGTCCGGTTAGTTTTTGGGCAGTGGCACTGACTCCAACTTGTCCGGCGCTTTCGATTGATTCCATCATCCACTGGCGCATCCGTGCGTGGGCATATGTCCATTGCCGTACGCGCACATACGAGTAAACAAGTGCGCAGTACATGTGCTCGAGGACGAGAGTGTTCGGCCGATCATGGACTCATCGATCCGTGTTGCTGCCGTACGTGCAGGTACTTCCCCAGCAAGTACAGGAGGGAGATCGGGCGGCTGAACGGCGAGCTGGAGGGCGTCGTCTTGGAGTCCATCCGCCGGAGCCGCGAGATCGCCGACGAGGGCCGGACGACCTCCACGTACGGCCGGGGGCTCCTCGCCATGCTGCTCGCCGAGATGGAGAAGAAGAGGGAGAAGGGCGCAGGCGACGACGGCAAGTTCAGCTACGACACGCGGATGGTGATCGACGAGTGCAAGACCTTCTTCTTCGCCGGCCACGAGACGTCCGCGCTGCTGCTCACCTGGACGCTCATGCTGCTCGCCACGCACCCCGAGTGGCAGGACAAGGCCCGCGCCGAGGTCGCCCAGGTCTGCGGCGACGACCCGCCGTCCGCCGACCAGCTCTCCAAACTCACCGTGGTATGTCCTACAGTACTGTGTGCACGTGCGTACGTAAGCAATGTCTTATGGTATTTGATCGTTCGGCTCTTAGCGAAAATCTTGATGTTTTTTCTTGTGCGCGCGCGAACTTGCAGCTGCAGATGATCATCCACGAGACCCTGCGGCTGTATCCGCCGGCGACGCTGCTGCCGCGGATGGCGTTCGAGGACATCCGGCTCGGCGATCTCCACCTGCCGCGCGGGCTCTCGGTGTGGATACCCGTGCTGGCAATCCACCACGACGAGTCCATCTGGGGCGCCGACGCGCACGAGTTCAACCCGGAGCGGTTCGCCGCCGGGCGGCGCTCATCGGCGGGCGCCGGCCGGTTCCTGCCGTTCGCGGCCGGGCCGCGCAACTGCGTCGGGCAGGCGTACGCCCTCTTCGAGGCCAAGGTCGTCCTCGCCATGCTGCTGGCCAACTTCCGCTTCACCATCTCCGATGACTACCGCCACGCGCCGGTCAACGTGCTCACCCTCCGCCCCAAGTACGGCGTGCCCGTCCACCTCCGGCCGCTGCGGCCGTAGGGCCTCCATACATATTTTTGTTCCTTTGGCGCGCGCCTCGATCGGCTATAGAGAAAGATTTTGTGTTTTCTGATTGGTTGCCCTACCTGTCTGACTGACTGACGGGGGAGGCCGGCCTGTCAGTTGGCCCGGCTGGTATATGCTGCTATTCTTTCTAGAGTGGAGTTCCTGCACTAGTAGTTATATATACTTACAATGTATGCAAACGTCATGACAATTTTTGTTATGGTAATCCTAAACAAAGAAGAATTTTTATGCACAAAAAAAACAAAGAAGATACATGTGCATAATCTAAAACAGCAAATGATATCTCACAACCGTGTGTAACGACCACCAGGCAGACTGTAGAGACCATGCAGATACCCTGAACTTTGTTATTTCTGTAATCGCGGATGACATTCCGGGGTTTGAGTTTTAAATAAATGCGGCAATATTTACCCTAAAAAAAAAGATACCCTGAACTGCCACAACTCAATTCTCTCCGCTTCCTCCGCCGATGCAACTGATTTATGTGTTGCCTCACCTTGGAGGTGATCCAATACATCACTCCTCGCACGATCCCGGCTTCGCTAGTGTTGTTGCTTTGCGGTGTGTCTCCATGTCAAGTCATCGACCTTGGCAATGACTCCTTCTCGTCGGCATCGTGTCTTGGCAAATGACTCCTTCTCGATGGCATCGTGTCTTCCGATGGTGTGGAGGGATGCGAGTGATGATTGACCATGGGTGAGACCAACTTGCGTCTGGTCGGGACGAGTTCATGCCCGAATTGGTGTGGGCGGTGGATCTTGGGTAGGCTTTGGGGCAATGGATGTGGGTGTGGTTGAAATCGATGGTATGCGGTCCAAAATGGTGGTGCAAACATGGTGGACATGATGGCATCATGCTTTTGTCGCTGTCCTTTGAAGCGAGCGGGTTAATAGCTCATTCTACATCGAGACGTTCCCGTGATACTCAGACCTTCATGTGCAACAAGGTTAGATGACAACATCAGTGTCGACAATGAGTGTGTGTTCTTGGGGGGTGAAAACACTAGGCCTAGGCTTTTTGATGGGAGTAAGAAGGGTCGACGTACATACATGATACTCTTGTTGAAGGTGTTGGCTCGTTTTAGGGGTGATAACCACACCGTTTGACCTCTTGGTTAGACCTAGCAACATTAGTGTATATATGACAATTCCTTTTATAAGGCGTTGTCTTTGCGTACACGTTCTTGGTTATGATTTTATTCATGGGTAGTTTTGGGGTACTCTTTGGTGGTTTCTTTGTGTGCATCCTTACGTCGGGAGGTTTGTACTTTCATTTTTGGCATATTTCCCTGCATATATTATTATGGTCAAAAAGCACATGAGAGGGACCAAAAAGCCCCTTTTGTAATTACAATTCTGGCAAAAAGGAAAAAGAAATTGGAGCTCAACAATTATACACTTGTAGGAAGAAAATATATGTGTTGATACTATCAGCAAGGGTTGGAACAAGCGAATGGAAAGTCGCACATATGTACGCAGGTGCAATCATCACCACCTGGTGTGGCAACATGCCAGATCTCGGTCCCACCGCCTACCAACTCACCACTCGCCACCGATGAGTGTTAGGAGCTCATGGCCACTAGCGGACGCAGACACCATGGTCAAGGCCTCATATGGCTCTGGTCAACAAAGGCCGAGGTTGAAGACAATGTTGGCCTCATAGTGGATGAAGGATGAATACACACCAAGATCAACAAACCGGACCATCCCCTATGAAAAAAAGGAGTTTGCATTGACAGCCAGGAGAGGATGCCCCTGAACTTGGCAAGAACTTCAAATCCATAAGATTTAGCATGCCTCCGCTTGTATGGACACCCAAGAAGACTGCTAAGTGGACCTCGAAGCGGAAGGTTGAAAAGGAGCAAGGCCATGGACAAAAGAAAACCGGTGCTAAGGAAGGCTTCCCTCTAGCACATAAGAATAACAATAGAAATCCAAGTAAGAGAAAAAGAGACAAGTCCAATCAATTAGATGGAGAAACATTCGCCATCTCAAGACCCATATATTCAATCTCAAACGGAAGCTAATGAAGAACATAGAGAAATTTGTTGGTGCAGAAAAAATAAGGGAAGACAACTCTGGCACGATAAATATCCGATCAAGACAAAGAAAGTAGAGGGTACAAAGACCGCGAGCTGTGAAGATAGTGTCATGGTCAAATCCACCTATGAAGATCAGAAATAGAGGGGGAACATGTCCAGTAGCACTAGACCGTGGAGGTTATCGTACGAAGTACTAGGGATAATCGTAGTGGAGCTAAGGCCGAAGGAGACGACCACGCCCAACAACGACACAAAACAATCTATCTGGATCCTCCAATTTGGACATATATACCTCAAACAAACCATATAGGACGCAAACTAACACAAATCTAGAAAGAAAGTGGAGGACATGAGCCCCTCTCGCCTAGCCTTCGGTTTGGCGAGCCATAGGAGGATAAGTGCAGAGATAGCAACATGGAACCGGTGGAGAGGGTTAAGACATGGGTTTGGGGAGAGAGAAAATGCAGGGCAAAATGACCGCATCTTTCCCGTCGCTCCCGCGTGCCCCCCGCATCGCCGCCATGCCGTGCAGAGAGTGAGTGAGAGAGAGAGAGACGGAGGAGAGAGAGTGTGTGTGTGTTTGTTCTATTTAGGTCGCTCCCACATGTAAGTGTGAGAGGTGTTATTATTTCATCTCTTTTTGGTTCGGTCCCACATGTAAGTGTAACATTGCTTTTCTCTCTCTCCCTTTTAACTATAATTGTAAGGAGGGGCAAAACAATCTAGAAAAACATCTCTCTAATGGTCAAATGCCTTTGATGAGACAGAACCTTGACGGAAGGGCAAAAGTATAAGAGAAGCAAACACACTTGGGCACGAGGGTTTGTTAAAATTAGGGACAAATCGAACGAGTGTGCCCCAACTAGGGGCTCAAATATAATTGTCCCTAGACTAATAATTACATATATTATAACAATCTAACATTAAATATATTATTATAATATACAAATTCTTTGTAGGATTACCAATTTTTCTATGAAAACTCTATCAAACTTTAAAAAGGTTAAATTTACGACAAAGCTATAACTTGAATTAATTTGGAAAATGAAGGAAGCATTCGAGTGAGCACGAGAGAAACATGATGAAACATTGAATGAATGGATGGAGTATTATCATGGATGGTGGCGGCACACCACCTATTCGTCCCCTACCACCTCCTATCACTCATCCCTTTGTCTGAGGAGCACAAGTTCTTGTGTGGTGATAATACGAGCACCCTCACCCTAAGCCCTGACTGCTTTAGCAATGTCATCGTTCTCATTTTTGCCGGTCGTGTGTCCGCTCAATTTGGGTCCACAACCCTAACTTCTTCGGCAAGGTCATCCGTCTTGCGGTCCATCATCGCTTGAGTCGAAATTGGTGATTGGGGATCTCGAATCATATCGCGCCACAAATCTCATGGTCAGTAAAGAGCACATGAGAGATAACAAGTGTTTTTTTCCAGAAACACATTGCGGACAAAGACACTCATACATACGCGCACATGCATGCGCGCGCGCACACACACACACTCACTCACTCACTCACTCACTCGCTCGCTCACTCATGTGAACACATGCATGCACTTCCTATCTCTATGAAAACCTTTGAAGAATGAACCAACAGATCTCGGAATTGACGAAGTTGCCTCACGCACCTCATAGTTGACTGACACGCCATACCATCGAAAGTATAACATCAAAAAGTTTGATTTTTTTTAGAAAGATACAAACGTCCTATGAAATATAGAATGAATCTGAACAAACATATTCTACCACATGAGGGCATCCTCAAAGCGGACCCTCAAATCGCCCGTAACCGTATGGACGCAATTTGCCATCCAATATCGTCCTATATCTGTCCACGGACTGGTCCAACTGTCCGAAGTCCCTCAAATCAGAAGCAAATTAACATTTTGTGTGTGTGTGTGGGGGGGGGGGGGGTATGGGATTTTGGACCGTCGACACCCCCGGCCCACTCAAAACCACACCCGGACCTCGTGTCTCCATCCCTTCCCACTTTCTATGCGCCTAGTTGATTGCGGCTTGAACTACGTCGGTATTTCTCCAAAGAGGAAGGATGATGCAGCACAACTACGGTAGGTATTTCCCTCAGTGATGAGTCCAAGGTTATCGAACCAGTAGGAGAACCACACAACACTATGTAAATGGTACTTGTACACAAAGAACAAACACTTGCAACCCGACGTGTAAGAGGGGTTGTCAATCCCTCCCAGGTAAAAAGATAGATAAAATTGTAGTTGATTGGATAAATAGATCTCGCAGGAACACGAGATAAACTAAATAACAATAAATTTCAGCAAGGTATTTTTTGGTTTTTGGATTAATAGATCTGAAAATAAAAGTGAATAAAATAGATCTCGAAGGTAAATATGATAAAGAAGAGACCCGGGTGCTGTAGATTTCACTAGTGGCTTCTCTCGAGAAAAATAGTATACGGTGGGTAAACAAATTACTGTTGGGCAATTGATAGAACTTCAAATAATTATGATGATATCTAGGAAATGATCATTATATAGGCATCACGTCCAAGATTATAGACCGACTCCTGCCTGCATCTACTACTATTAGTCCACAGATCGACCGCTATCCAGCATGCATCTAGTGTATTAAGTTCATGGAGAAATGGAGTAATGCAATAAGAACGATGACATGATGTAGACAAGATCTATTCATGTAGAAATAGATCCCATCTTGTTATCCTTAATAGCAACGATACATACGTGTCATTTCCCCTTTGTCACTAGGATTGAGCACCGTAAGATCGAACCCATCACTCTTCCCATGGCAAGAAAAATCTATCTAGTCGGCCTAACTAAACCAAAGATTCGAAGAAGAAATATGAGGCTATAAGTAATCCTTCATATAAGAGATAAAAAGACTCAAATAACTTCCATGGATGAAAACATAGATCTGATCATAAACTCAAAGTTCATCGAATCCCAACAAACACACAGCAAAAAGAGTTACATCAAATAGATCTCCAAGAGACCATTGTATTGTGAATCAAAAGAGAGATAGGAAGTCATCTAGCTACCAACTACGGACCTGTAGGTCTACAATGAACTACTCACGCATCATCGGAGAGGCACCAATGAGGATGATGAACCCCTCCGTGATGATGTCTAGATTGGATATATGGTTTCTGGAACTTGCGGTGGCTGGAATTGTGTTTCGTCGATCCCCTAGGGTTTTTGGAATATTGGGTATTTATAGAGAAAGAGGTGGTGCGGGAGGCGGTCGAGGTGGGCACAACCCACCAGGGCGCGCTTGGGCCCCCAGGCACGCCCAGGTGGGTTGTGCTCCCCTCGGATCCCCCCTTTGGTACTTCCTTGGCCCATCGTGTGTCTTGTAGTCCAAAAAAATCTCCAAAAAGTTTCGTTGTGTTTGGACTCCGTTTGGTATTGATTTTCTGTGAAGTAAAAAAGCAAAAAAGCAACAGGCAGTGGGCACTATGTCAATAGGTTAGTCCCAAAAAATGATATAAAGTTGCTATAAAATGATTATAAAACATCCAAGAATGATAATATAACATCATGGAACAATAAAAAATTATAGATATATTGGAGACGTATCACTACTTCTATTGGAAATATGCCCTAGAGGCAACAATATTGTATTATTTATTTACACGTTTATAATTAAGAGTTTATATTCTATGGTATAACTGCTATAGGTCTAGAATATGTGTTTTAGAGGAAAACTCATAAGCATGTGTAGAATGATAAACGGTAAAACTCGATTCCTAGTCTTGCCTCTAGAACTAGCTCAAATGTTGTGTGATGATCGTGTTTTCCTGATCATGGGCATTTGGTTAAGTGTAACAAGGATGCCAACCAACTTTGAGAGTATGATTTTAGTAGAACGATCATATTGAATTGTCCCAACTTGTTTCTTATACTTTGAGATGTTATCGTCGCAAGTCTATGAGTTATAACACGAGGAGTTAATGTATGCTTTAGTTCCTTAGACCATGCGAGTATCATAGTCACTTTATACTAGACGATATACTTTGGGGTTGCTCCAACAAGATCTATAACACACTGATCATAACGACAACTTACAGGTTTATCAAAAAGTGTGACAAGGGGCTAGGTAGCTCAAGAGTGGGATATGCTCGTCTGCCGATGAAGAGATATTCTTAGGGCCCTCTTAGTGTGACGGTATCCATCATCGTATGGCCAGACACAAGTGACTAGATCACAGGGATGCCGGAACATGTCAACGTGAAAGAAGAACAAAACTGGTAACAAGGAGACCCATATAATGAGCATGAGAATGACTCAAGGGGATACCGATATATCTAACCCGGGTTTTGTAACATATTGTGTTGCAAAGGGAACATCATATGATAACCAAAGGTTCACTCGAATATCATTCGTATGGACACAGGGGTCAACATGGATGTCCATGGTTCCGTTGTTGATCATTAAACGAAAGGAAGTTTTGTTCATGTCTATATTTCATCGAACCAACAAGGTCACACACTTAAGGGAATTACGATTTGTTGAGTTCTATTAGAGTGGGGAATATGAGAAAATATTATCAAAATAGTTTTGGGAATGAAAGAAATGGCTTCGAGAGAAACCATAGTGTTTCAGGGAATACCAGGTAATACCGGAAAATGATATATAGGCGGAAATTGTTTCAGGGCACTTAATATGAATAATAGAGGGCTTTAATATTGATTGAGAGGCTCCTAGAATTTATTTAGAGTCAATGGGCTAAGGGAAATATCAATTGGCCTATTAGTGGAGAGCTAATGGGCCTTGAAGGCCCATGTAGGGATGGCGCCCCCATTTAGCTTATTGGACAAATAAGGGGCGCGAGGAGTTGGAGGAGGACTCCTCCTCCTTGGTCATGACCCAAGAGAGGGGTTTCCCTCCTCCAAGTCGGTCCAACCCCTCTATTTTTGACCGTTGTCTAGTGATCCACTCCTGGATTACTTTGGCACCTCCCTGCCATACTTATGGCAAGGCACACGCCAGGTCTGGTACACAACATGGCATACATTATAGAGCCCATGGCTGAGGCATAGGGGATGACTTTCATCCTTTCTCTTCCTTCTGTCATGGTCGAGCCTTGCGTCATACTCAACTTCACACCTTACAACTCAGGCAAGAACTCCTTTGACTGATCCATTTTGAACTCCTTCAAAATCTTGTCTAGGTATGCTCTATGTGAAAGTCTTATCAGGTGTCTTGATCTATCTCCATAGATCTTCATGCCCAATATGTAAGCAGCTTTACCCAGGTCTTCCTTTGAAAAACTCTTTTCAAACAACCCTTTATGCTTTCCAAAAATTCTACATCATTTCCAATCAACAATATGTCATCCACATATACTATTAGAAATGATACAGAGCTCCCTTTCACTTTCTTTAAATACAAGTTTTTTTCATAAACTTCGTATAAACCCAAAAGCTTTGATCACCTCATCGAAGCATATATTCCAACTCTGAGATGCTTGCACCAGTCCATAGATGGTTAGCTGGATCTTGCATACCTTCTTAGCATCCTTAGGATCCATAAAACCTTTATGCTGCATCATATACAATTCTTCCTTAAGGAAAGCGGTTATCACATTCATCTGCGAAATTTCATAATAAAAAATGTAGCAATTGCTAACATAATTCTAACAGACTTAAGCACCACTACGGGTGAGAAAGTCTCATCATAGTTAACTCTTTGAACTTGCCAAAAACCCTTTGCGGTGAGTCAAGCTTTATAGACATTGACATTACCATCAGCGTCTGTCTTGTTCTTAAAGATCCATTTGTTCTCGATGGCCTGCTGGTCATCGGGTAAGTCTATCGAAGTCCACACTTGGTTCTCATACATGGATCCTATCTCAGATTTCATGGCCTCTGGCCATTTGTCGAAATTCAGGCCCATCATCGCTTCCTCATAGTTTGTAGGCTCATCGTTTTCTAACAACATGACTTCCATGACAAGATTATCGTACCACTCAGGATAGTACATGTCCTTGTCGACCTACGGGGTTCGGTAGTGACTTGATCTGAAATTCATGATCATCATCATTAGCTTCCTCCTCAATTGGTGTACACATCACAGGAACACCTTTCTGCGATGCGCTATTTTCAAATTCAAGTGAAGGTTCGATAACCTCATCAACTTCTAACTTTCTCCCACTCACTTCTTTCGAGAGAAAACTCCTTCTCTAGAAAGGATCCATTCTCGAAAACAAAGACTTGCCTTTGGATATGTGATAGAAGGTATTCTATGAAGACGCACTTCTCCGCTTTGGGTTCAAGCTTATCAGGCGTAAGCGTCGCATCCCCAAACTATAAGAAATGACAACACATGTTTCTTGCCAAACCGTAGTTCATATGGTGTCGTCTCAATGGATTTAGATGGTGCCCTATTTAAAGTAAATGTTATTGGCTCTAATGCATAGACCCAAAACTATAGTGGCAAATCGGTAAGAGACATCATAGAACACACCATATCAAATAGAGTACGGCTACGACGTGCGGACACACCATTACGCTGTGTTGTTCGAGGCGGCGTGAGTTGTGAAACAATTTTCACACTGTATTAAATACATACCAAATCCGTAACTCAGATATTCACCTCCATGATCATATCGTAGACATTTTATCTTCTTGTCAGGATGATCTTCAACTTCACTCTGAAATTGCTTGAACTTTCCGAAATTTCAGACTTGTGTTTCATCAAGTAAATATACCCGTACCTACTCAAATCATCTGTGAAGGTAAGATAATAACGATATCCACCGCATGCTTCAACACTCATCAGACCAAATACATCGGTATGTATTATTCCCAACAAGTCACTTTCCCGCTCCATTGTACCAGAAAACAGGGTTTTTGTCATCTTGCCCATGAGGCATTGTTCACATGTTTCAAATGATTCATAATCAAGTGATTCCAAAAGTCCATCAGCATTGAGTTTCTTCATGCATTTTACACAAATATGACCTAATCGGCAGTGCCACAAATATGTGGTACTATCATAATTAACTTTGCATCTTTTGGCATTAATAATATGAACATGTTTATTACCACGATCGAGATTCAATAAGAATAAACCATTCAGATTGGGTTCATGAATATAAAAGATATTATCCATATAAATAGAACAACCATTATTCTCTGTCTTAAATGAGTAATCGCCTCGCAATATACAAGATCCAGATATATTGTTCATGCTTAACAGAAGCACCAAATAACATTTATTTAGGTTTAAAACTAATCTCGAAGGTAGATGTAGAGGGAGCGTGCCGACGGTGATCACATCAACCTGCGAACCATTTCCGACGCGCATTGTCACCTTGTCCTTAGCTAGTCTCCATTTACTCCCTAGCTTCTGTTTCGAGTTAAAAATAAGAGCAATCAAACTAGTATCAAATACCCAGGCGCTACTACGAGCACTAGTAAGGCACACGTCAATAACATGTATATCAAATATACCTTTCTTGATATTGCCATCCTTCTTATCTGCAAGTACTTAGGGAAGTTCCGCTTCCAGTGACCATTCCCCTTGCAATATAAGCACTTAGTCTTAGGTTTGGTGTACCCTTGGGTTTCTTCATGGGAGTGGAAACTGCCTTGCCATTCTTCTTGAAGTTCCCATTCTTTCCTTGCCTTTCTTGAAACTAGTGGTCTTATTAACCATCAACACTTGATGCTCTTTCTTGATTTCTACCTTCGCGGCCTTAAGCATCACGAAAAGCTCAGGGATCGTATTCTCCATCCCTTACATATTATAGTTCATCATGAAGCCCTTGTAGCTTGGTGGCAGTGATTGGAGAACTATATCAGTCGCTACTTCATCCAGAATATTAACTCCCAATTGATTCCAGCGGTTGTAGTACCCAAACATCTTGAGTATGTGCTTGCTAACGGAGCTGTTCTCCTCCATATTGCAGCTAAAGAACTTGCCAAAGGTGTCATACCTCTCAACCTGGGCATGATCCTTAAATACCAATTTCAGCTCCTAGAACATCTCATATGCTCCGTGGTGCTCAAAACGTCTTTGGAGCCTTGGTTCTAAGCCATTAAGCATGACGCACTAAACCTATCATGTAGTCATCACTTCTAGTCTGCCAGACGTTCATACCGTCCAAATTTTCGGGAGCGGGTGGTTCACCTAGCGGTGCATCAAGGACATAAGCCTTCTATGCAGCAGTGAGGATAATCCTCAAATTACGGAACTAGTCCTCATAGTTGCTTCCATCATCTTTCAACTTTTCTTTCTCTAGGAATGCATTAAAATTCAGGAGAGCTATAGCGCGAGCCATCGATCTACAGCATAAATTGCGAAGACATTTAGACTATGTTCATGATAATTGGTTCAGTTAATCAAATTACTAGTGAACTCCCACTTAAATCAACATCCCTCAAGTTGTCTAAGTGTTACATGATCCAAATCAACTACCCATGTCTGATCATCACGTGAGATGGGGTTGTCATCAATGGTGAACATCTCCATGTTGATCATATCTACTATATGACTCATGTTCGACCTTTCGGTCCTCCGTGTTCCGAGGCCATGTCTATACATGCTAGGCTCGTCAAGTTTAACCCAAGTATTCCACATGTGTAAAGATGGCTTACACCCGTTGTATGCAGACGTAGAGTCTATCACACCTGATCATCACGAGGTGCATCGAAACGATGAACTTTCGCAACGGTGCATACTTAGGGAGAACATTTTTATCTTGAAATTAAGCGAAGGGATTATCTTATAATGCTACCTCGTCCTAAGCGAAATAAGATGCATAGAAGATAAACATCACATGCAATCAATATATGTGACATGATATGGCCATTATCATCTTGTGCTTTTGATCTCCATCTCCAAAGCACCGACATGATCTCCATCATCGTTGGCATGACACCATTATCTCCATCATCACGATCTCCATCATTGTGTCGTCATGTGGTTGTCTCCCCCAAAAATTGATTCTACAACTATTGCTAATGCATAGCAATAAAGTAAAGCAATTACATGGTGTTTAATCATTGAGACGCAGGTCATACAATAATTTAAAGACAACCCTATGGCTCCTGCAGGTTACCGTACTCATCAGCATGCAGGTCATAAACCTATTACAAAACATGATCATCCCATACATAAACATACATCACATCATGTTTTTGCCATACCACATCACAACATGCCCTGCAAAAACAAGTTAGACGTCCTCTACTTTGTTATCGCATTTTTTACGTGGCTGCTAGGGCAAACTATAAGAACCGTTCTTATCTACGCAAAACCACAACGGTGATATACAAGTTTCCTTTTAACCTTCTAAAAGGACCGCCGTTGCCAAATCAGATTCAACTAAGGTGGGAGAGACATACACTCGCAAAGCCACTTTTATGCAATACAAGTTACATGTTAGTAAGTGGAACCGGTCTCTTGTGCATGGACAAGTAAGGTTGGTCCGAACCATTTCCTCCCACAATACCGCTGAATCCAAATAAGACAAAGGAAGTGAGCAATTTGAACATCAACGCCCACAACTTCTTTGTGTTCTACTAATGCATATACATCTACACATAGACCTAGCTCATGATGCCACCGATGGGGAACGTTGCATGAAAATAAAAAAATCCTATGGAACACCCAAGATCTAATCTAGGAGATGTGAAGTAATGAGAGGGGAGTGTGTCTACATACCCTTGTAGACCAAAACCATTAGCGTCATAACACGGTTGATGAACTTGTACTCTTCACGATCCAATCATGATCCAATCTGATCTAGTGTCAAACGGACGGCACCTCTGAGTTTAGCACATGTACGGCTCGGAGGCGTCCTCTCCTTCTTGATCCAACAAGTTAGGAAAAGGAGGTAGACGAGACCTGAACCAATACAACGGCGTGGTGGTGGTGTTGGCAGCGGAATTCCAGTAGGGCTTCGCCAAGCGTTGACAGAACGTGGAGGAGTAACAGGAGGGAGACGGGGCAAGCGCGGAAGGGTTGGCTGCCCCCTGCACCTCCCCACTATATATAGGGGTGAGTGATACGTCTCCGTCGTATATACTTTTTCTAACGCTTTTCCTTTTGTTTTGGACTCTAATTTGCATGATTTGAATGAAACTAACCTAGACTGACGCTATTTTCAGCAGAACTACCATGGTGTTGTTTTTGTGCAGAAATAAAAGTTCTTGGATTGCAAGGAAACTTTTTGCAGAATTATTTCAGAATAAAAGAAAAATACTGGAGCCAAGAACCACCGGAGGGGCGCCCTAGGTGGGCACAACCCACCAGGCCGCGCCCCTCCTAGCGCGCCTAGGTGGGTTGTGCCCACCTGGTGGCCCCGCTGACCCTATCTCCGACACTATAAAATCCTATTTTCAGAGAAAAATCAGGAAGAAAGAATTATCGCGTTTCACGAGATGGAGCCGCCGCCACCTCCTGTTCTTCACCAGGAGGCCAGATCTGGAGTCCATTTGGGAGAAGGGGATCTTCGATCTTCATCATCACCAACCCTTCTCCATCGCCAATTCCATGATGCTCCCCACTGGGAATGAGTAATTCCTTCGTAGGCTCGCTGGTCGGTGAGGGAGCTGGATGAGATTCATCATGTAATAGAGTTAGTTTTGTTAGGGCTTGATCCCTAGTATCCATTATGTTCTGAGATTGATGTTGCTATGACTTTGCCATGCTTAATGCTTGTCACTTTGGGCCCGGGTGCCATGATTTTAGATCTAAACTGTTTATGTTATCACCACTATATCTATGTTCTTGATCCGATCTTGCAAGTTATATGCACCTGATACGTGTTGTGATCCGCAAACCCCAGAGTGACAGTATTCGGGATACTTTCCGGTGATGACTGTAGTTTGAGGAGTTCATGTATTCACTATGTGTTAATGCTTTGTTCCGGTTCTGTATTAAAAGGTGGCCTTAATATCCCTTAGTTTCCTTATGGACCCCACTGCCACGGGAGGGTAGGATAAAAGATGTCATGCAAGTTCTTTCCATAAGCATGTATGACTATTTACGAAGTACATGCCTACATTATATTTATGAACTAGAGCTAGTTTTGTATCGCCCTAGGTTATGACTGTTATTTGATGAATATCATCAAATGAATTCAGCGATCCAATGCCTACGAGTGTTTCACATATTGTTGTTGCTAAGTTAATATTGCTACTACTACTGTCACAACCGCTACAAAATCATTGCTATCACTGTTACCGTTATTGTTACTGTTACCACTACTATCAAAATTATCATATTATTGTGCTACTGGTCATATTGCTGTAGATAATTAATCTCCAGGTGTGGTTGAATTGATAACTCAGCTGCTAATACTTGCAAATAATATTTGGCTCCCCTTGTGTCGAATCAATAAATTTGGGTTGAATACTCTACCCTCGAAAACTGTTGCGATCCCTATACTTGTGGGTTATCAAGACCTTTTTCTGGCACCGTTGCCGGGGAGCATAGCTATATTTGTTGAATGACTTGGGATTGTTATCTATTATCACTATGAAGAATCTGAAAGACACCAAGACTAAGATTTTTCCCTCCAGGGCGAGGCCATCCGCGCATCCTCTATGCACGCTGAGCGCTTTACAGCTTCAACTCGGGGCAAGGCGTCGCCAAGCCGCTTGACCAGGCCGAAGTAGCTGCTAGGAATGGGTCCGGCTGGCCATAGCCGGACTATGATGTCCTTCATGGCCAAACCGGACATCCTATGCAGCTCCTCCAGCTGCACCATTTGGTTGTTCATCAGCATTGGCCGCTCTGGTGCCAGGTATCGCGACCATAAGAGCTTCTCCATCGTGTTCCCTTCTTGGTCCCGGAAATACTGTGCGGCGTCGTCAGCACTCCTCGGAAGGTCCGCAAAGGCGTTTGGAGAACTCCATAGTCGATTAAGCAAGGCATATCTCCGACCGCCAAATATACTCTGTAAAAGAAAGGGCTTACCAGCCGCTATCTGTTCGGCTTGCTTGATCTCCTCGCGAGCCGCCCGGGACTCGGTCCGTGCCTCCTTGGCCTCCCGAAGAGCCTTGGTGAGATTGACCGCTTGGGCCTTATTCTTCTCCTCCAAGGCCTCACACCTGTTGGCGGCATCCTTGAGCTCCTGCTCCACTTTGGTCACCTGCTCCTCATACTTGTGGCGGGTGACCTGCTCGGCCTCTAAATCCGCAACCGCTTTGTCAGCGACCGCTTGGCTCACCCATGCCTGCTCCTTGGCTTGGCAAGGGCGCTCTTTAGGGTCTCGATCACGGTTGCACTACCTGCAAATATGATCAGGACAACACATGAGAATAGACTCCACATTGGCATATCATTTCAGGTGTGTAAGCACTTTTTCAAATGTAGCGACCCGACCCGAATGGATCAAGTCTCTGTGCTTATGTGTCATCCCTGGATCAGTATGCTGACACACACAGTACTCGAAGGATTTATAACAGAGGTAAATCACATGTATAAAGTAACGTAAATACTATTACCTCAATCCAAAATATAGCGGAAGCACAAGGTTGTGGATTCCCATCAACACCAACGGCAAAGTTGAGTATAGGAAATCGTAACCCTAACGTACCACTTACTCGTCGTCTGAAAAGTCTGCAACATGAAAAGTTGCAGCCCGAAAACGGGTCAGCACATGGAATATGCTGGCAATGTAACACATAGAGAGTAATGAAAGAATAGGCTATACTACATGCATATATGGCTGGTGGAAAGCTCTATGATTACAGTTTTTGCGAAAAGCCAATTTTTCCCTACTTCAAAGGAATAAAATTTATTTAACTATCATGGTGGTTGTTAAACATTGAGAATGGTTGACAGCATCCTCAATCCCAATTAAAAGTACTCATTAAACCCAAACAAATTATAATAAGTAACGTGTTGAGATCAACAGGATAATCCAAGAACTAGATACTCAAAATGTCCATAACCGGGGACACGGCTAATCATGATTAGTTTGTTACTCTGCAGAGGTTTGCGCACTTTTCCCACAAGACTCGATCGCCTCCGTTTGGTTTCTCGCACTACAGGGTGTTTGAGAAGACGGATGACCGAGACATAGTCTTTCAGAAGCGCTAGCACCTTACATGTGGGGTAAACCGGTACACCTACATCCCCTACATCTGCTAGTCTACCCCGTAAGAGTTCGCACAACTTAGTCAACTATGCTAGAGCCCATAGTAGCATGTGGCTGCACACGGAAGTTTCTAGCATGAAAGATCTTATGATCCCTTTGAGCCTGGGTGGCGGTCCAAAAAAAACAGGCAAGTCCTGATAGACATCAGGTGCCTCAATCCACCCAGATGTGTGTTTAGGTTGCCACCTTAGATAAGCCATTAATTAACAATCTCACATCTGTCATGGATATTCACTCACCCAATCCACGTCTACTAGCATAGCATAGCATAATAAGCAAACGTAGAAGTAACTCCCAAGGTTTCATAAGTAACAGGTAATAGGTACTACCTCATCTACTTCCCATCCCACAATTTAATTAGATCCTAACAATGCAAGTGTTTGAGGGTTTGATCTAATGCAATAAAACTGGGTAGTAGGAAAGATATGATCAAGTGTTACTTGCCTGCAATGTTGATGAAGATGATTCGCACTCAAAACTCTTGATAGATCTAATCGTCATACTCCGGTCAATCCATCGTAGGCAAGCAATAGTAACCACACAATAAGTACTCATCTAATGCACAGGGAAAAATCGAACAAGAGAACGAACCAGAAAGTTCAACTTAAGAACTCCGGTTGCAAAGAAAGAACGAGCCGAACAAACAACGAAAAACAAACGGCGGAAGAAAACAACTCGGTTCTAGCAAGTTGAATCTAGGTCAAAATTTTACTGTAGCAAAAGCTTGTTCAAGTTGATTAGACGAAACGGCGGTTTCGAGATGAAACTCCAGGCGCTTGAATCACCTGATTTCGATAAACGAGCGAGAAGATAAACTAGAACGAAGATCGGATCTGAGATCGCGATCGCGGAATAAATCCGACGAGAAGAAAAAGAAGAACGGTTATACGAACAGACGTCGTTAACCGGGAAATAATCGGTGATCACGTTCGTTGAGACGAACGGTCCGAAAGAAGAACGAAAACCAATCTAGGGTTTTCGGGAAAAGAGATCGAACGAAAAACCGATCTAGAACACCGGAACGGTTTAGCGAAAAAAATCGGAAAGAAAACGAATCGGTAGAGAAGAAAAGAATCGGAACGGTTTATAAGAAAAACCGAACCGAGGGAAAGAAGAGATGCGGCGCGGTACCTCCGGCGAACGGCGGCGACGGCGGCGTTGACGCAGGGCGGCGGCGGCGCGGTGACGCATGGTGGCGGTGGC